>NW_027620065.1:0-19442 GCF_964187855.1 Myxine glutinosa
AGTGTTTTTTCCACACTAATACAAGTGCAAAAGTGGTTTCCTGCACCAACACAAGTGCGAAAAGTGGATTTTCAACACTAACACAAGTGCGAAAAGTGGGTTTTCAACACTAACACAAGTGCGAAAAGTGGTTTTTCCACACTAATACAAGTGCAAAAGTAGTTTCCTTCACCAACACAAGTGCGAAAAGTGGTTTTTCAACACTAACACAAGTGCGAAAAGTGGTTTTTCAACACTAACACAAGTGCGAAAAGTGGTTTTTCAACACTAACACAAGTGCGAAAAGTGGTTCTTCAACACTAACACAAGTGCGAAAAGTAGTTTTTCAACACTAACACAAGTGCGAAAAGTGGTTTTTCCACACTAATACAAGTGCAAAAGTGGTTTCCTGCACAAACACAAGTGCGAAAAGTGGTTTTTCAACACTAACACAAGTGCGAAATAGTGGTTTTTCCACACTAATACAAGTGCAAAAGTGGTTTCCTGCACCAACACAAGTGCGAAAAGTGGTTTTTGAACACTAACACAAGTGCGAAAAGTGGTTTTTCAACACTATCACAAGTGCAAAAAGTGTTTTTTCCACACTAATACAAGTGCAAAAGTGGTTTCCTGCACCAACACAAGTGCGAAAAGTGGTTTTTAAACACTAACTCAGTTGCGAAAAGTGGTTTTTCAACACTAACACAAGTGCAAAAAGTGGTTTTTCCACACTAATACAAGTGCAAAAGTGGTTTCCTGCACCAACACAAGTGCGAAAAGTGGTTTTTCAACACTAACACAAGTGCAAAAAGTGTTTTTTCAACACTATCACAAGTGCAAAAAGTGTTTTTTCCACACTAATACAAGTGCAAAAGTGGTTTCCTGCACCAACACAAGTGCGAAAAGTGGATTTTCAACACTAACACAAGTGCGAAAAGTGGGTTTTCAACACTAACACAAGTGCGAAAAGTGGTTTTTCCACACTAATACAAGTGCAAAAGTGGTTTCCTTCACTAACACAAGTGCGAAAAGTGGTTTTTCAACACTAACACAAGTGCGAAAAGTGGTTTTTCAACACTAACACAAGTGCGAAAAGTGGTTTTTCAACACTAACACAAGTGCGAAAAGTGGTTTTTCAACACTAACACAAGTGCGAAAAGTGGTTTTTCCACACTAATGCAAGTGCAAAAGTGGTTTCCTGCACCAACACAAGTGCGAAAAGTGGTTTTTCAACACAAACACAAGTGCGAAAAGTGGTTTTCAACACTATCACAAGTGCAAAAAGTGTTTTTTCCACACTAATACAAGTGCAAAAGTGGTTTCCTGCACCAACACAAGTACGAAAAGTGGTTTTTCAACACTAACACAAGTGCGAAAAGTGGTTTTTCAACACTAACACAAGTGCGAAAAGTGGTTTTTCAACACTAATACAAGTGCAAAAGTGGTTTCCTGCACCAACACAAGTGCGAAAAGTGGTTTTTCAACACTAACACAAGTGCGAAAAGTAGTTTTTCAACACTAACACAAGTGCGAAAAGTGGTTTTCAACACTAACACAAGTGCGAAAAGTAGTTTTTCAACACTAACACAAGTGCGAAAAGTGGTTTTTCCACACTAATACAAGTGCAAAAGTGGTTTCCTGCACCAACACAAGTGCGAAAAGTGTTTTTTCAACACTAACACAAGTGCGAAAAGTGGTTTTTCAACACTAACACAAGTGCGAAAAGTGGTTTTTCAACACTAACACAAGTGCGAAAAGTGGTTTTTCCACACTAATACAAGTGCAAAAGTGGTTTCCTGCACCAACACAAGTGCGAAAAGTGGTTTTTCAACACTAACACAAGGGCGAAAAGTGTTTTTTCCACACTAATACAAGTGCAAAAGTGGTTTCCTGCACCAACACAAGTGCGAAAAGTGGTTTTTCAACACTAACACAAGTGCGAAAAGTGGTTTTTCAACACTATCACAAGTGCAAAAAGTGTTTTTTCCACACTAATACAAGTGCAAAAGTGGTTTCCTGCACAAACACAAGTGCGAAAAGTGGTTTTTCAACACTAACACGTGCGAAAAGTGGTTTTCAACACTAACACAAGTGCGAAAAGTGTTTTTCCACACTAATACAAGTGCAAAAGTGGTTTCCTGCACCAACACAAGTGCGAAAAGTGTTTTTTCAACACTAACACAGGTGCGAAAAGTGGTTTTTCAACACTAACACAAGTGCGAAAAGTGGTTTTTCCACACTAATACAAGTGCAAAAGTGGTTTCCTGCACAAACACAAGTGCGAAAAGTGGTTTTTCAACACTAACACAAGTGCGAAAAGTGGTTTTTCAACATTATCACAAGTGCAAAAAGTGTTTTTTCCACACTAATACAAGTGCAAAAGTGGTTTCCTGCACCAACACAAGTGCGAAAAGTGGTTTTTCAACACTAACACAAGTGCGAAAAGTGGTTTTTCAACACTAACACAAGTGCGAAAAGTGTTTTTCCACACTAATACAAGTGCAAAAGTGGTTTCCTGCACCAACACAAGTGCGAAAAGTGTTTTTTCAACACTAACACAAGTGCGAAAAGTGGTTTTTCAACACTAACACAAGTGCGAAAAGTGGTTTTTCCACACTAATACAAGTGCAAAAGTGGTTTCCTGCACAAACACAAGTGCGAAAAGTGGTTTTTCAACACTAACACAAGTGCGAAAAGTGGTTTTTCAACACTATCACAAGTGCAAAAAGTGTTTTTTCCACACTAATACAAGTGCAAAAGTGGTTTCCTGCACCAACACAAGTGCGAAAAGTGGTTTTTCAACACTAACACAAGTGCGAAAAGTGGTTTTTCAACACTATCACAAGTGCAAAAAGTGTTTTTTCCACACTAATACAAGTGCAAAAGTGGTTTCCTGCACCAACACAAGTGCGAAAAGTGGTTTTTCAACACTAACACAAGTGCGAAAAGTGGTTTTTCAACACGAACACAAGTGCGAAAAGTGGTTTTCCACACTAAAACATGTGCAAAAGTGGTTTCCTGCACCAACACAAGTGCGAAAAGTGGTTTTTCAACACTATCACAAGTGCGAAAAGTGGTTTTTCAACACTATCACAAGTGCAAAAACTGTTTTTTCCACACTAATACAAGTGCAAAAGTGGTTTCCTGCACCAACACAAGTGCGAAAAGTGGGTTTTCAACACTAACACAAGTGCGAAAAGTGGTTTTTCAACACTAACACAAGTGCGAAAAGTGGTTTTTCCACACTAATACAAGTGCAAAAGTGGTTTCCTGCACCAACACAAGTGCGGAAAGTGGTTTTTCAACACTAACACAAATGCGAAAAGTGGTTTTTCAACACTAACACAAGTGTGAAAAGTGGTTTTTCCACACTAATACAAGTGTAAAAGTGGTTTCCTGCACCAACACAAGTGCGAAAAGTGGTTTTTCAACACCAACACAAGTGCGAAAAGTGGTTTTTCAACACTATCACAAGTGCAAAAAGTGTTTTTTCCACACTAATACAAGTGCAAAAGTGGTTTCCTGCACCAACACAAGTGCGAAAAGTGGTTTTTCAACACTAACACAAGTGCGAAAAGTGGTTTTTCAACACTAACACAAGTGCGAAAAGTGTTTTTTCCACACTAATACAAGTGCAAAAGTGGTTTCCTGCACCAACACAAGTGCGAAACGTGGTTTTTCAACACTAACACAAGTGCGAAAAGTGGTTTTTCAACACTAACACAAGTGCGAAAAGTGGTTTTTCAACACTAACACAAGTGCGAAAAGTGGTTTTTCCACACTAATACAAGTGCAAAAGTGGTTTCCTGCACCAACACAAGTGCGAAAAGTAGTTTTTCAACACTAACACAAGTGCAAAAAGTGGTTTTTCAACACTATCACAAGTCGAAAAAGTGTTTTTTCCACACTAATACAAGTGCAAAAGTGGTTTCCTGCACCAACACAAGTGCGAGAAGTTGTTTTTCAACACTAACACAAGTGCGAAAAGTGGTTTTTCCACACTAATACAAGTGCAAAAGTGGTTTCCTGCACCAACACAAGTGCGAAAAGTGGTTTTTCAACACAAACACAAGTGCGAAAAGTGGTTTTCAACATATCACAAGTGCAAAAAGTGTTTTTTCCACACCAATACAAGTGCAAAAGTGGTTTCCTGCACCAACACAAGTGCGAAAAGTGGTTTTTCAACACTAACACAAGTGCAAAAAGTGGTTTTTCAACACTAACACAAGTGCGAAAAGTGGTTTTTCAACACTAACACAAGTGCGAAAAGTGGTTTTTCCACACTAATACAAGTGCAAAGGTGGTTTCCTGCACCAACACAAGTGCAAAAAGTGGTTTTTCAACACTAACCCAAGTGCAAAAAGTGGTTTTTCAACACTATCACAAGTGCAAATAGTGTTTTTTCCACACTAATACAAGTGCAAAAGTGGTTTCCTGCACCAACACAAGTGCGAAAAGTGCTTTTTCAACACAAAACAAGTGCGAAAAGTGGTTTTTCAACACTAACACAAGTGCGAAAAGTGGTTTTTCCACACTAATGCAAGTGCAAAAGTGGTTTTTCAACACTATCACAAGTGCAAAAAGTGTTTTTTCCACACTAATACAAGTGCAAAAGTGGTTTCCTGCACCAACACAAGTGCGAAAAGTGGTTTTTCAACACAAACACAAGTGCGAAAAGTGGTTTTCAACACTAACACAAGTGCAAAAAGTGGTTTTTCAACACTAACACAAGTGCGAAAAGTGGTTTTTCAACACTAACACAAGTGCGAAAAGTGGTTTTTCAACACTAACACAAGTGCAAAAAGTGTTTTTTCCACACTAATACAAGTGCAAAAGTGGTTTCCTGCACCAACACAAGTACAAAAAGTGGTTTTTCAACACTAACACAAGTGCGAAAAGTGGTTTTTCAACACTAACACAAGTGCGAAAAGTGGTTTTTCAACACTAACACAAGTGCGAAAAGTGGTTTTTCCACACTAATACAAGTGCAAAAGTGGTTTCCTGCACCAACACAAGTGCGAAAAGTGGTTTTTCAACACTAACACAAGAGCGAAAAGTAGTTTTTCAACATTAACACAAGTGCGAAAAGTGGTTTTCAACACTAACACAAGTGCGAAAAGTAGTTTTTCAACACTAACACAAGTGCGAAAAGTGGTTTTTCCACACTAATACAAGTGCAAAAGTGGTTTCCTGCACCAACACAAGTGCGAAAAGTGGTTTTTCAACACTAACACAAGTGCGAAAAGTGGTTTTTCAACACTAACACAAGTGCGAAAAGTGGTTTTTCAACACTAACACAAGTGCGAAAAGTGGTTTTTCCACACTAATACAAGTGCAAAAGTGGTTTCCTGCACCAACACAAGTGCGAAAAGTGGTTTTTCAACACTAACACAAGTGCGAAAAGTGTTTTTTCCACACTAATACAAGTGCAAAAGTGCTTTCCTGCACCAACACAAGTGCGAAAAGTGTTTTTTCCACACTAATACAAGTGCAAAAGTGGTTTCCTGCACCAACACAAGTGCGAAAAGTGTTTTTTCCACACTAATACAAGTGCAAAAGTGGTTTCCTGCACCAACACAAGTGCGAAAAGTGGTTTTTCAACACTAACACGTGCGAAAAGTGGTTTTTCAACACTAACACAAGTGCGAAAAGTGTTTTTCCACACTAATACAAGTGCAAAAGTGGTTTCCTGCACCAACACAAGTGCGAAAAGTGTTTTTTCAACACTAACACAAGTGCGAAAAGTGGTTTTTCAACACTAACACAAGTGCGAAAAGTGGTTTTCCACACTAATACAAGTGCAAAAGTGGTTTCCTGCACAAACACAAGTGCGAAAAGTGGTTTTTCAACACTAACACAAGTGCGAAAAGTGGTTTTTCAACACTATCACAAGTGCAAAAAGTGTTTTTTCCGCACTAATACAAGTGCAAAAGTGGTTTCCTGCACCAACACAAGTGCGAAAAGTGGTTTTTCAACACTAACACAAGTGCGAAAAGTGGTTTTTCAACACTAACACAAGTGCGAAAAGTGTTTTTCCACAGCAATACAAGTGCAAAAGTGGTTTCCTGCACCAACACAAGTGCGAAAAGTGGTTTTTCAACACTAACACAAGTGCGAAAAGTGGTTTTTCAACACTATCACAAGTGCAAAAAGTGTTTTTTCCACACTAATACAAGTGCAAAAGTGGTTTCCTGCACCAACACAAGTGCGAAAAGTGGTTTTTCAACACTAACACAAGTGCGAAAAGTGGTTTTTCAACACTATCACAAGTGCAAAAAGTGTTTTTTCCACACTAATACAAGTGCAAAAGTGGTTTCCTGCACCAACACAAGTGCGAAAAGTGGTTTTTCAACACTAACACAAGTGCGAAAAGTGGTTTTTCAACACTAACACAAGTGCGAAAAGTGGTTTTTCCACACTAATGCAAGTGCAAAAGTGGTTTCCTGCACCAACACAAGTGCGAAAAGTGGTTTTTCAACACAAACACAAGTGCGAAAAGTGGTTTTCAACACTATCACAAGTGCAAAAAGTGTTTTTTCCACACTAATACAAGTGCAAAAGTGGTTTCCTGCACCAACACAAGTACGAAAAGTGGTTTTTCAACACTAACACAAGTGCGAAAAGTGGTTTTTCAACACTAACACAAGTGCGAAAAGTGGTTTTTCAACACTAACACAAGTGCGAAAAGTGGTTTTTCCACACTAATACAAGTGCAAAAGTGGTTTCCTGCACCAACACAAGTGCGAAAAGTGGTTTTTCAACACTAACACAAGTGCGAAAAGTAGTTTTTCAACACTAACACAAGTGCGAAAAGTGGTTTTCAACACTAACACAAGTGCGAAAAGTAGTTTTTCAACACTAACACAAGTGCGAAAAGTGGTTTTTCCACACTAATACAAGTGCAAAAGTGGTTTCCTGCACAAACACAAGTGCGAAAAGTGGTTTTTCAACACTAACACGTGCGAAAAGTGGTTTTTCAACACTATCACAAGTGCAAAAAGTGTTTTTTCCACACTAATACAAGTGCAAAAGTGGTTTCCTGCACCAACACAAGTGCGAAAAGTGTTTTTTCCACACTAATACAAGTGCAAAAGTGGTTTCCTGCACAAACACAAGTGCGAAAAGTGGTTTTTCAACACTAACACGTGCGAAAAGTGGTTTTTCAACACTAACACAAGTGCGAAAAGTGGTTTTTCAACACTAACACAAGTGCGAAAAGTGTTTTTTCCACACTAATACAAATGCAAAAGTGGTTTCCTGCACTAACACAAGTGCGAAAAGTGTTTTTTCCACACTAATACAAGTGCAAAAGTGGTTTCCTGCACCAACACAAGTGCGAAAAGTGGTTTTTCAACACTAACACAAGTGCGAAAAGTGGTTTTTCAACACTAACACAAGTGCGAAAAGTGGTTTTTCCACACTAATACAAGTGCAAAAGTGGTTTCCTGCACCAACACAAGTGCGAAAAGTGGTTTTTCAACACTAACACAAGTGCGAAAAGTGGTTTTTCAACACTATCACAAGTGCAAAAAGTGTTTTTTCCACACCAATACAAGTGCAAAAGTGGTTTCCTGCACCAACACAAGTGCGAAAAGTGGTTTTTCAACACTAACACAAGTGCGAAAAGTGGTTTTTCAACACTAACACAAGTGCGAAAAGTGGTTTTTCAACACTAAAACAAGTGCGAAAAGTGGTTTTTCCACACTAATGCAAGTGCAAAAGTGGTTTCCTGCACCAACACAAGTGCGAAAAGTGGTTTTTCAACACTAACACAAGTGCGAAAAGTGGTTTTTCAACACTATCACAAGTGCAAAAAGTTTTTTTCCACAGCAATACAAGTGCAAAAGTGGTTTCCTGCACCAACACCAGTGCGAAAAGTGGTTTTTCAACACTTACACAAGTGCAAAAAGTGGTTTTTCAACACTAATACAAGTGCAAAAGTGGTTTTTCGAACACTATCACAAGTGCAAAAAGTGTTTTTTCCACACCAATACAAGTGCAAAAGTGGTTTCCTGCACCAACACAAGTGCGAAAAGTGGTTTTTCAACACTAACACAAGTGCGAAAAGTGGTTTTTCAACACTAACACAAGTGCGAAAAGTGGTTTTTCAACACTAACATAAGTGCGAAAAGTGGTTTTTCAACACGAACACAAGTGCGAAAAGTGGTTTTTCCACACTAATACAAGTGCAAAAGTGGTTTCCTGCACCAACACAAGTGCGGAAAGTGGTTTTTCAACACTAACACAAGTGCGAAAAGTGTTTTTCAACACTAACACAAGTGCAAAAAGTGGTTTTTCCACACTAATACAAGTGCAAAAGTGGTTTCCTGCACCAACACAAGTGCGAAAAGTGGTTTTTCAACACCAACACAAGTGCAAAAAGTGTTTTTTCCACACTAATACAAGTGCAAAAGTGGTTTCCTGCACCAACACAAGTGCGAAAAGTGGTTTTTCAACACTAACACAAGTGCGAAAAGTGGTTTTTCAACACTAACACAAGTGCGAAAAGTGTTTTTTCCACACTAATACAAGTGCAAAAGTGGTTTCCTGCACCAACATAAGTGCGAAAAGTGGTTTTTCAACACTAACACAAGTGTGAAAAGTGGTTTTTCAACACTAACACAAGTGCGAAAAGTGGTTTTTCAACACTAACACAAGTGCGAAAAGTGGTTTTACCACACTAATACAAGTGCAAAAGTGGTTTCCTGCACCAACACAAGTGCGAAAAGTGGTTTTTCAACACTTACACAAGTGCAAAAAGTGGTTTTTCAACACTATCACAAATGCGAAAAGTGGTTTTTCAACACTAACACAAGTGCGAAAAGTGGTTTTTCCACACTAATACAAGTGCAAAAGTGGTTTCCTGCACCAACACAAGTGCGAAAAGTGGTTTTTCAACACTAACACAAGTGCGAAAAGTGGTTTTTCAACACTATCACAAGTGCAAAAAGTGTTTTTTCCACACTAATACAAGTACAAAAGTGGTTTCCTGCACCAACACAAGTGCAAAAGGTGGTTTTTCAACACTAACACAAGTGCGAAAAGTGTTTTTTCCACACTAATACAAGTGCAAAAGTGGTTTCCTGCACCAACACAAGTGCGAAAAGTGGTTTTTCAACACTAACACAAGTGCGAAAAGTGGTTTTTCAACACTAACACAAGTGCGAAAAGTGTTTTTTCCACACTAATACAAGTGCAAAAGTGGTTTCCTGCACCAACACAAGTGCAAAAAGTGGTTTTTCAACACTAACACAAGTGCGAAATGTGGTTTTTCAACACTAACACAAGTGCGAAAAGTGGTTTTTCCACACTAATACAAGTGCAAAAGTGGTTTCCTGCACCAACACAAGTGCGAAAAGTGGTTTTTCAACACTAACACAAGTGCGAAAAGTGGTTTTTCAACACTATCACAAGTGCAAAAAGTGTTTTTTCCACACCAATACAAGTGCAAAAGTGGTTTCCTGCACCAACACAAGTGCGAAAAGTGGTTTTTCAACACTAACACAAGTGCAAAAAGTGGTTTTTCAACACTAACACAAGTGCGAAAAGTGGTTTTTCAACACTAACACAAGTGCGAAAAGTGGTTTTTTCCACACTAATACAAGTGCAAAGGTGGTTTCCTGCACCAACACAAGTGCAAAAAGTGGTTTTTCAACACTAACCCAAGTGCAAAAAGTGGTTTTTCAACACTATCACAAGTGCAAAAAGTGTTTTTTCCACACTAATACAAGTGCAAAAGTGGTTTCCTGCACCAACACAAGTGTGAAAAGTGCTTTTTCAACACAAAACAAGTGCAAAAAGTGGTTTTTCAACACTAACACAAGTGCGAAAAGTGGTTTTCAACACTATCACAAGTGCAAAAAGTGTTTTTTCCACACTAATACAAGTGCAAAAGTGGTTTCCTGCACCAACACAAGTGCGAAAAGTGGTTTTTCAACACTAACACAAGTGCGAAAAGTGGTTTTTCAACACTAACACAAGTGCGAAAAGTGGTTTTTCAACACTAACACAAGTGCGAAAAGTGGTTTTTCCACACTAATACAAGTGCAAAAGTGGTTTCCTGCACCAACACAAGTGCGAAAAGTGGTTTTTCAACACTAACACAAGTGCGAAAAGTGTTTTTTCCACACTAATACAAGTGCAAAAGTGGTTTCCTGCACCAACACAAGTGCGAAAAGTGGTTTTTCAACACTAACACAAGTGCGAAAAGTGGTTTTTCAACACTATCACAAGTGCAAAAAGTGTTTTTTCCACACTAATACAAGTGCAAAAGTGGTTTCCTGCACCAACACAAGTGCAAAAAGTGTTTTTTCCACACTAATACAAGTGCACAAAGTGGTTTCCTGCACCAACACAAGTGCGAAAAGTGGTTTTTCAACACTAACACGTGCGAAAAGTGGTTTTTCAACACTAACACAAGTGCGAAAAGTGTTTTTCCACACTAATACAAGTGCAAAAGTGGTTTCCTGCACCAACACAAGTGCGAAAAGTGTTTTTTCAACACTAACACAAGTGCGAAAAGTGGTTTTTCAAGACTAACACAAGTGCGAAAAGTGGTTTTCCACACTAATACAAGTGCAAAAGTGGTTTCCTGCACCAACACAAGTGGGAAAAGTGGTTTTTCAACACTAACACAATTGCGAAAAGTGGTTTTTCAACACTAACACAAGTGCGAAAAGTGTTTTTCCACACTAATACAAGTGCAAAAGTGGTTTCCTGCACAAACACAAGTGCGAAAAGTGGTTTTTCAACACTAACACAAGTGCGAAAAGTGGTTTTTCAACACTAACACAAGTGCGAAAAGTGGTTTTTCCACACTAATACAAGTGCAAAAGTGGTTTCCTGCACAAACACAAGTGCGAAAAGTGGTTTTTCAACACTAACACAAGTGCGAAAAGTGGTTTTTCAACACTATCACAAGTGCAAAAAGTGTTTTTTCCACACTAATACAAGTGCAAAAGTGGTTTCCTGCACCAACACAAGTGCGAAAAGTGGTTTTTCAACACTAACACAAGTGCGAAAAGTGGTTTTTCAACACTATCACAAGTGCAAAAAGTGTTTTTTCCACACTAATACAAGTGCAAAAGTGGTTTCCTGCACCAACACAAGTGCGAAAAGTGGTTTTTCAATACCGACACAAGTGCGAAAAGTGGTTTTTCCACACTAATACAAGTGCAAAAGTGGTTTTTCGAACACTATCACAAGTGCAAAAAGTGTTTTTTCCACACTAATACAAGTGCAAAAGTGGTTTCCTGCACCAACACAAGTGCGAAAAGTGTTTTTCAACACTAACACAAGTGCGAAAAGTGGTTTTTCAACACGAACACAAGTGCGAAAAGTGGTTTTCCACACTAAAACATGTGCAAAAGTGGTTTCCTGCACCAACACAAGTGCGAAAAGTGGTTTTTCAACACTATCACAAGTGCGAAAAGTGGTTTTTCAACACTATCACAAGTGCAAAAACTGTTTTTTCCACACTAATACAAGTGCAAAAGTGGTTTCCTGCACCAACACAAGTGCGAAAAGTGGGTTTTCAACACTAACACAAGTGCGAAAAGTGGTTTTTCAACACTAGCACAAGTGCGAAAAGTGGTTTTTCCACACTAATACAAGTGCAAAAGTGGTTTCCTGCACCAACACAAGTGCGGAAAGTGGTTTTTCAACACTAACACAAATGCGAAAAGTGGTTTTTCAACACTAACACAAGTGTGAAAAGTGGTTTTTCCACACTAATACAAGTGCAAAAGTGGTTTCCTGCACCAACACAAGTGCGAAAAGTGGTTTTTCAACACCAACACAAGTGCGAAAAGTGGTTTTTCAACACTATCACAAGTGCAAAAAGTGTTTTTTCCACACTAATACAAGTGCAAAAGTGGTTTCCTGCACCAACACAAGTGCGAAAAGTGGTTTTTCAACACTAACACAAGTGCGAAAAGTGGTTTTTCAACACTAACACAAGTGCGAAAAGTGTTTTTTCCACACTAATACAAGTGCAAAAGTGGTTTCCTGCACCAACACAAGTGCGAAACGTGGTTTTTCAACACTAACACAAGTGCGAAAAGTGGTTTTTCAACACTAACACAAGTGCGAAAAGTGGTTTTTCAACACTAACACAAGTGCGAAAAGTGGTTTTTCCACACTAATACAAGTGCAACAGTGGTTTCCTGCACCAACACAAGTGCGAAAAGTAGTTTTTCAACACTAACACAAGTGCAAAAAGTGGTTTTTCAACACTATCACAAGTCGAAAAAGTGTTTTTTCCACACTAATACAAGTGCAAAAGTGGTTTCCTGCACCAACACAAGTGCGAAAAGTTGTTTTTCAACACTAACACAAGTGCGAAAAGTGGTTTTTCCACACTAATACAAGTGCAAAAGTGGTTTCCTGCACCAACACAAGTGCGAAAAGTGGTTTTTCAACACAAACACAAGTGCGAAAAGTGGTTTTCAACATATCACAAGTGCAAAAAGTGTTTTTTCCACACCAATACAAGTGCAAAAGTGGTTTCCTGCACCAACACAAGTGCGAAAAGTGGTTTTTCAACACTAACACAAGTGCAAAAAGTGGTTTTTCAACACTAACACAAGTGCGAAAAGTGGTTTTTCAACACTAACACAAGTGCGAAAAGTGGTTTTTCCACACTAATACAAGTGCAAAGGTGGTTTCCTGCACCAACACAAGTGCAAAAAGTGGTTTTTCAACACTAACCCAAGTGCAAAAAGTGGTTTTTCAACACTATCACAAGTGCAAAAAGTGTTTTTTCCACACTAATACAAGTGCAAAAGTGGTTTCCTGCACCAACACAAGTGCGAAAAGTGCTTTTTCAACACAAAACAAGTGCGAAAAGTGGTTTTTCAACACTAACACAAGTGCGAAAAGTGGTTTTTCCACACTAATGCAAGTGCAAAAGTGGTTTCCTGCACCAACACAAGTGCGAAAAGTGGTTTTTCAACACAAACACAAGTGCGAAAAGTGGTTTTCAACACTAACACAAGTGCAAAAAGTGGTTTTTCAACACTAACACAAGTGCGAAAAGTGGTTTTTCAACACTAACACAAGTGCGAAAAGTGGTTTTTCAACACTAACACAAGTGCAAAAAGTGTTTTTTCCACACTAATACAAGTGCAAAAGTGGTTTCCTGCACCAACACAAGTACGAAAAGTGGTTTTTCAACACTAACACAAGTGCGAAAAGTGGTTTTTCAACACTAACACAAGTGCGAAAAGTGGTTTTTCAACACTAACACAAGTGCGAAAAGTGGTTTTTCCACACTAATACAAGTGCAAAAGTGGTTTCCTGCACCAACACAAGTGCGAAAAGTGGTTTTTCAACACTAACACAAGAGCGAAAAGTAGTTTTTCAACATTAACACAAGTGCGAAAAGTGGTTTTCAACACTAACACAAGTGCGAAAAGTAGTTTTTCAACACTAACACAAGTGCGAAAAGTGGTTTTTCCACACTAATACAAGTGCAAAAGTGGTTTCCTGCACCAACACAAGTGCGAAAAGTGGTTTTTCAACACTAACACAAGTGCGAAAAGTGGTTTTTCAACACTAACACAAGTGCGAAAAGTGGTTTTTCAACACTAACACAAGTGCGAAAAGTGGTTTTTCCACACTAATACAAGTGCAAAAGTGGTTTCCTGCACCAACACAAGTGCGAAAAGTGGTTTTTCAACACTAACACAAGTGCGAAAAGTGTTTTTTCCACACTAATACAAGTGCAAAAGTGGTTTCCTGCACCAACACAAGTGCGAAAAGTGGTTTTTCAACACTAACACAAGTGCAAAAAGTGGTTTTTCAACACTATCACAAGTGCAAAAAGTGTTTTTTCCACACTAATACAAGTGCAAAAGTGGTTTCCTGCACCAACACAAGTGCGAAAAGTGTTTTTTCCACACTAATACAAGTGCAAAAGTGGTTTCCTGCACCAACACAAGTGCGAAAAGTGGTTTTTCAACACTAACACGTGCGAAAAGTGGTTTTTCAACACTAACACAAGTGCGAAAAGTGTTTTTCCACACTAATACAAGTGCAAAAGTGGTTTCCTGCACCAACACAAGTGCCAAAAGTGTTTTTTCAACACTAACACAAGTGCGAAAAGTGGTTTTTCAACACTAACACAAGTGCGAAAAGTGGTTTTCCACACTAATACAAGTGCAAAAGTGGTTTCCTGCACAAACACAAGTGCGAAAAGTGGTTTTTCAACACTAACACAAGTGCGAAAAGTGGTTTTTCAACACTATCACAAGTGCAAAAAGTGTTTTTTTCCGCACTAATACAAGTGCAAAAGTGGTTTCCTGCACCAATACAAGTGCGAAAAGTGGTTTTTCAACACTAACACAAGTGCGAAAAGTGGTTTTTCAACACTAACACAAGTGCGAAAAGTGTTTTTCCACAGCAATACAAGTGCAAAAGTGGTTTCCTGCACCAACACAAGTGCGAAAAGTGGTTTTTCAACACTAACACAAGTGCGAAAAGTGGTTTTTCAACACTATCACAAGTGCAAAAAGTGGTTTTTCAATACTATCACAAGTGCAAAAAGTGTTTTTCCACACTAATACAAGTGCAAAAGTGGTTTCCTGCACCAACACAAGTGCGAAAAGTGGTTTTTCAATACCGACACAAGTGCGAAAAGTGGTTTTTTCCACACTAATACAAGTGCAAAAGTGGTTTTTCGAACACTATCACAAGTGCAAAAAGTGTTTTTTCCACACTAATACAAGTGCAAAAGTGGTTTCCTGCACCAACACAAGTGCGAAAAGTGGTTTTTCAACACTAACACAAGTGCGAAAAGTGGTTTTTCAACACGAACACAAGTGCGAAAAGTGGTTTTTCAACACTAACACAAGTGCGAAAAGTGGTTTTTCCACACTAATACAAGTGCAAAAGTGGTTTCCTGCACCAACACAAGTGCGGAAAGTGGTTTTTCAACACTAACACAAGTGCGAAAAGTGTTTTTCAACACTAACACAAGTGCAAAAAGTGGTTTTTCCACACTAATACAAGTGCAAAAGTGGTTTCCTGCACCAACACAAGTGCGAAAAGTGGTTTTTCAACACCAACACAAGTGCAAAAAGTGTTTTTTCCACACTAATACAAGTGCAAAAGTGGTTTCCTGCACCAACACAAGTGCGAAAAGTGGTTTTTCAACACTAACACAAGTGCGAAAAGTGGTTTTTCAACACTAACACAAGTGCGAAAAGTGTTTTTTCCACACTAATACAAGTGCAAAAGTGGTTTCCTGCACCAACATAAGTGCGAAAAGTGGTTTTTCAACACTAACACAAGTGTGAAAAGTGGTTTTTCAACACTAACACAAGTGCGAAAAGTGGTTTTTCAACACTAACACAAGTGCGAAAAGTGGTTTTACCACACTAATACAAGTGCAAAAGTGGTTTCCTGCACCAACACAAGTGCGAAAAGTGGTTTTTCAACACTTACACAAGTGCAAAAAGTGGTTTTTCAACACTATCACAAATGCGAAAAGTGGTTTTTCAACACTAACACAAGTGCGAAAAGTGGTTTTTCCACACTAATACAAGTGCAAAAGTGGTTTCCTGCACCAACACAAGTGCGAAAAGTGGTTTTTCAACACTAACACAAGTGCGAAAAGTGGTTTTTCAACACTATCACAAGTGCAAAAAGTGTTTTTTCCACACTAATACAAGTACAAAAGTGGTTTCCTGCACCAACACAAGTGCAAAAGGTGGTTTTTCAACACTAACACAAGTGCGAAAAGTGTTTTTTCCACACTAATACAAGTGCAAAAGTGGTTTCCTGCACCAACACAAGTGCGAAAAGTGGTTTTTCAACACTAACACAAGTGCTAAAAGTGGTTTTTCAACACTAACACAAGTGCGAAAAGTGTTTTTTCCACACTAATACAAGTGCAAAAGTGGTTTCCTGCACCAACACAAGTGCAAAAAGTGGTTTTTCAACACTAACACAAGTGCGAAAAGTGGTTTTTCAACACTAACACAAGTGCGAAAAGTGGTTTTTCCACACTAATACAAGTGCAAAAGTGGTTTCCTGCACCAACACAAGTGTGAAAAGTGGTTTTTCAACACTAACACAAGTGCGAAAAGTGGTTTTTCAACACTATCACAAGTGCAAAAAGTGTTTTTTCCACACCAATACAAGTGCAAAAGTGGTTTCCTGCACCAACACAAGTGCGAAAAGTGGTTTTTCAACACTAACACAAGTGCAAAAAGTGGTTTTTCAACACTAACACAAGTGCGAAAAGTGGTTTTTCAACACTAACACAAGTGCGAAAAGTGGTTTTTTCCACACTAATACAAGTGCAAAGGTGGTTTCCTGCACCAACACAAGTGCAAAAAGTGGTTTTTTCAACACTAACCCAAGTGCAAAAAGTGGTTTTTCAACACTAACCCAAGTGCAAAAAGTGGTTTTTCAACACTATCACAAGTGCAAAAAGTGTTTTTTCCACACTAATACAAGTGCAAAAGTGGTTTCCTGCACCAACACAAGTGCGAAAAGTGCTTTTTCAACACAAAACAAGTGCGAAAAGTGGTTTTTCAACACTAACACAAGTGCGAAAAGTGGTTTTTCAACACTAACACAAGTGCGAAAAGTGGTTTTTCCACACTAATGCAAGTGCAAAAGTGGTTTCCTGCACCAACACAAGTGCGAAAAGTGGTTTTTCAACACAAACACAAGTGCGAAAAGTGGTTTTCAACACTATCACAAGTGCAAAAAGTGTTTTTTCCACACTAATACAAGTGCAAAAGTGGTTTCCTGCACCAACACAAGTACGAAAAGTGGTTTTTCAACACGAACACAAGTGCGAAAAGTGGTTTTTCAACACTAACACAAGTGCGAAAAGTGGTTTTTCAACACTAACACAAGTGCGAAAAGTGGTTTTTCCACACTAATACAAGTGCAAAAGTGGTTTCCTGCACCAACACAAGTGCGAAAAGTGGTTTTTCAACACTAACACAAGTGCGAAAAGTAGTTTTTCAACACTAACACAAGTGCGAAAAGTGGTTTTCAACACTAACACAAGTGCGAAAAGTAGTTTTTCAACACTAACACAAGTGCGAAAAGTGGTTTTTCCACACTAATACAAGTGCAAAAGTGGTTTCCTGCACCAACACAAGTGCGAAAAGTGGTTTTTCAACACTAACACAAGTGCGAAAAGTGGTTTTTCAACACTAACACAAGTGCGAAAAGTGGTTTTTCAACACTAACACAAGTGCGAAAAGTGGTTTTTCCACACTAATACAAGTGCAAAAGTGGTTTCCTGCACCAACACAAGTGCGAAAAGTGGTTTTTCAACACTAACACAAGTGCGAAAAGTGTTTTTTTCCACACTAATACAAGTGCAAAAGTGGTTTCCTGCACCAACACAAGTGCGAAAAGTGGTTTTTCAACACTAACACAAGTGCAAAAAGTGTTTTTTCCACACTAATACAAGTGCAAAAGTGGTTTCCTGCACCAACACAAGTGCGAAAAGTGTTTTTTCCACACTAATACAAGTGCAAAAGTGGTTTCCTGCACCAACACAAGTGCGAAAAGTGGTTTTCAACACTAACACAAGTGCAAAAAGTGGTTTTTCAACACTAACACAAGTGCGAAAAGTGGTTTTTCAACACTAACACAAGTGCGAAAAGTGGTTTTTCCACACTAATACAAGTGCAAAGGTGGTTTCCTGCACCAACACAAGTGCAAAAAGTGGTTTTTCAACACTAACCCAAGTGCAAAAAGTGGTTTTTCAACACTATCACAAGTGCAAAAAGTGTTTTTTCCACACCAATACAAGTGCAAAAGTGGTTTCCTGCACCAACACAAGTGCGAAAAGTGCTTTTTCAACACAAAACAAGTGCGAAAAGTGGTTTTTCAACACTAACACAAGTGCGAAAAGTGGTTTTTCAACACTAACACAAGTGCGAAAAGTGGTTTTTCCACACTAATACAAGTGCAAAAGTGGTTTCCTGCACCAACACAAGTGCGAAAAGTGGTTTTTCAACACAAACACAAGTGCGAAAAGTGGTTTTCAACATATCACAAGTGCAAAAAGTGTTTTTTCCACACCAATACAAGTGCAAAAGTGGTTTCCTGCACCAACACAAGTGCGAAAAGTGGTTTTTCAACACTAACACAAGTGCAAAAAGTGGTTTTTCAACACTAACACAAGTGCGAAAAGTGGTTTTTCAACACTAACACAAGTGCGAAAAGTGGTTTTTCCACACTAATACAAGTGCAAAGGTGGTTTCCTGCACCAACACAAGTGCAAAAAGTGGTTTTTCAACACTAACCCAAGTGCAAAAAGTGGTTTTTCAACACTATCACAAGTGCAAAAAGTGTTTTTTCCACACTAATACAAGTGCAAAAGTGGTTTCCTGCACCAACACAAGTGCGAAAAGTGCTTTTTCAACACAAAACAAGTGCGAAAAGTGGTTTTTCCACACTAATGCAAGTGCAAAAGTGGTTTCCTGCACCAACACAAGTGCGAAAAGTGGTTTTTCAACACAAACACAAGTGCGAAAAGTGGTTTTCAACACTAACACAAGTGCAAAAAGTGGTTTTTCAACACTAACACAAGTGCGAAAAGTGGTTTTTCAACACTAACACAAGTGCGAAAAGTGGTTTTTCAACACTAACACAAGTGCAAAAAGTGTTTTTTCCACACTAATACAAGTGCAAAAGTGGTTTCCTGCACCAACACAAGTACGAAAAGTGGTTTTTCAATACTAACACAAGTGCGAAAAGTGGTTTTTCAACACTAACACAAGTGCGAAAAGTGGTTTTTCAACACTAACACAAGTGCGAAAAGTGGTTTTTCCACACTAATACAAGTGCAAAAGTGGTTTCCTGCACCAACACAAGTGCGAAAAGTGGTTTTTCAACACTAACACAAGTGCGAAAAGTAGTTTTTCAACATTAACACAAGTGCGAAAAGTGGTTTTCAACACTAACACAGGTGCGAAAAGTAGTTTTTCAACACTAACACAAGTGCGAAAAGTGGTTTTTCCACTAATACAAGTGCAAAAGTGGTTTCCTGCACCAACACAAGTGCGAAAAGTGGTTTTTTCAACACTAACACAAGTGCGAAAAGTGGTTTTTCCAACACTAACACAAGTGCGAAAAGTGGTTTTTCAACACTAACACAAGTGCGAAAAGGTGTTTTTCCACACTAATACAAGTGCAAAAGTGGTTTCCTGCACCAACACAAGTGCGAAAAGTGGTTTTTCAACACTAACACAAGTGCGAAAAGTGTTTTTTCCACACTAATACAAGTGCAAAAGTGTTTCCTGCACCAACACAAGTGCGAAAGTGGTTTTTCAACACTAACACAAGTGCGAAAAGTGGTTTTTCAACACTATCACAAGTGCAAAAAGTGTTTTTTCCACACTAATACAAGTGCAAAAGTGGTTTCCTGCACCAACACAAGTGCGAAAAGTGTTTTTTCCACACTAATACAAGTGCAAAGTGGTTTCCTG
>NW_027620066.1:0-19423 GCF_964187855.1 Myxine glutinosa
TATATATATATATATATATATATATATATATATATATATATATATATATATATATATATATATATATATATATATACATATATATCTATATATACATACATATATATCTATATATATGTATATATACATACATATATATGTATATATACATATATATACATATATACATATATATATATATGTATATGAAGAGTTCAGGCGCAAAAACCGATAAACGCCATTTTTGATGAAACTGAACGATGTTTACCAAAGTATACGTTTCAATACCTCCGTTTCAGTAGGCAAATCATTTTCTCCCAAAACACGATAGCGTCCACGTATTTTCCCATTCAAGATCGCATTTCGTTGCAGAAAACGATAAGCGCCGAGGCCGTACTTTCCCAAACCCCGATACATCCATTCAGCCAATCAGCGCACGCGGCTTGTTTACTGCATCCAACACGTCTGCGCCCTGCGTATCGGCGAAGCGAGTGAAATTCTGTCCGATTTATCGTTAAAAACTGCTGTAATTTGCAAGGAATAATGCAGGAATTTGATGAAATCGAAGAGCCAGTGATGCTCTCGCCATCTGGGCGTAAGAAGAAGCGCCGTCCAGAGGAATCTGTTCGTTCTGTGGCGAAGAAAGGGCGGCACAGTTCGATCGGAAAAATTCCGTGTGTAGCTTGTGTACATAACTCTGATTTGTGCATGGCATCTACACTGACTGACGATGATGTGGGTTACGTGCATGGGCTCCTGTTTACGACGGCTGAGAAAGTGAAGCAGGATGCCATACTCTTATCGTACATGAACATTAAGGCAGCTCAACGCCGTAGGCCCAAGGTGGATGACCCAGCAAGGCAGAAGAGCAGGGACATCGATGTGAAATACCTTGTGCTGACGGAAGATAGACAGAAAGTGCCAGTGTGCAAGGCATCATTCCTCAGCATCTTTTGTGAGTATTTTTCCAGATCTATAAAAATAATTAATGCTCTTTTTTTCAGCGTTGCTGGTCATGTCAGGATGGGTCACTTCTTGACCCCCCCCCCCCCCCCCCACCCCTCTTCTGACCACAACCACTGCAGGGGCCAGGGCAAGGCACAGTAGTTATTTATTTTCATGATGAGAGTGGCCAGTCATTAAATTGTCATGTTATTCTATAACATTATGCATGCATCCACTGCTGTCTGGATCATAATTTTGATTTACATTTTGCAATCTTGTTTGGTTTTCAAAAGCACTGGTTTTTTTCAATGAAGTTTTGTGCTGCAACATGACAGTTTCCATCATGTCCATTGTCCGTCGTACATTTTATTTGGAAAATAATCTTACCTGGTGCTTAAATTGCCAGCTGTTTTTTCTGGCTTGCTTCATAATTTTTCATTGTAATTTCAGGTGTAAAAAAAGATCGAGTATCCAACATAGCGAAGTACTGGTTCGAAAAGGGAGTAGCAGTAGCCGGCCGGAGAATCGTGGCGGTGCCCGCAAGGTCGAGGAGAATAATGAGAGAAAGGCAGCAGTACGGCAGCACATCGGGACTTTTACTTGTCGAGCCAGTCACTATGCACGGCGTGGTGCCCCTGGCCGGAAGTACCTACCGACAGATCTCAGTGTCAAGAAGATGCATCGATTGTTCGCGGATCAGAATCATGCCCAGATTTCGTACGCATTCTACTACAGTGTCTTCGTGTATGATTTTAACCTTGGCTTTTGACACCCTGCGAAAGATGTATGCAGTTCCTGTGTGAAATACCGTATAAAGTTAAAAGATCCAGAGCTATCTGATGAGGAGAAACGTGAAACATCAGCCATGTATCTCCTCCATCGTCGCAGGGGACGCAAGTTTTACGACATTATGAATGCAGTTGGGGATACCTTCACTGTCTGTTTCGACATCATGGAGAACCTCGTTCTACCCAAATCACCCATTGGACAGACGTATTATTCCCGCCAACTCTATCTGTATGTTTTTGGTGTTGTTCGTCACCGTGGGCGAGGCCAGCCACAAGGGAAGGAGGACATTCATCTGTTCGTCTGGCTGGAAAATCAGAACAGAAAGGACAGCAACATGGTGGCATCTGCCCTTCAGCATTACTTCGGAACTGTAGTCCATGAAGAACTGTCTCAGTTTAAAACACTGCGGCTATTTTCTGATTCCTGCTATGGGCAAAACATAAAATATCAATGTTTTGTCCATGCTCTTTGCATTAAGGAAGCAGAAATTTAGGGATCTGAAAATCGAGTACACCTTTCCGATACGTGGCCATAGCTTCCTCCCTGCTGACAACACGGTCAGCAGGACACCATTCTGCTTCCATCTGAGTACCTCGATATTTTACGAAAGCATGGAAATGTTCATGTTTATGGCACTGATTGGGCTTGCTATGATTTCAAGTCCGCAGCGACAGGTCACTGCTCCTCATCCCGTTCATTCAAAATCAGCCAGGCCAGGGTGCTCGAGATAGATGGGGACAAACTTGGATTCAAACAAGTCTACAGTCTTGACTTTTGCTATCACAATGTTTTGAAAAGGGGAAAAAAATGGGAATCATTCAAGCCTGTTCTGAGTCCAATGGGTCAACTGCGTGAAGGAAGCTAAGAAACGGATGTCCTGAAGCTGATCGATGAACTTGGTGCTGGTTAAGGAGTCAGAGAATTTTATGAGAAAGGAGTCAGAGAATTTTATGAGAATGCCTTGGTTGATGTTGGACAGAATGTTGGGAGACAGGACTTAGATGAGAGCAGTGATGAAGAATAGAGTTTGTGTGATTCCATGAACCTAGTGCCAAGTGTGGCAGGGTTATCCGATTTCCGCTTATCAGTATTAGTGGAACTAGGGCATTGCCCGTACTATATCTATATCTAAAATTATATCCCCCCCCCTCTATTTACATGAAATGGTTTGGTCCAAAGCGAACAGCTTGCGAGTACGGTGACAATCCCCCCCCTCTATTTACATGCAATGGTTTGGTCCAAAGCGAACGGCTTCCGGAGTTTGGTAAAGAAATCGCCATCGCGTGCACAAACGCGCAGGAAAGCGAATGAATCGCAAATTCGGTTTTATTAGTTTTAAAACATAGTTTAACGCCAACATAGTTTGCAAACGTGAAATAAATGAATACGCTCTCAAATGTGCCATCCGAGGCAGAGTGTGTCCTCCACGTTCGGCACACGCGATCGTTCGCTGCTCTCTGATTGGTTGAATCGTTTTTTGGACATAGCTCGGTAAGTAATTGTCCGATTAATATGAAACCTTGAAAAGGCACATCCTCGGGTCCCCAGCAATATACCTGGCAAGTTAAAAGTATATCGGACCCGTGGTTGTCGAGAAACAGCGGTCACAGACAAACAGACGTACAGACGTACAGACGTACAAACGTACAAACAGAGATTACTGGAATTATAGATAGATGTTGCAGAAATCAGTTTCCGAGCTGGACTCCAATTGGGAAATTTTTTGAAAGGTTATTGTGACTGAAATGGTGTGTTCGCCTCCTGATCATCAGGAGGCGAACACACCTTTTCAGTCGGTCAGTGATGTACCCTTTCAGTGCTAGTATAGGCTTGAAAACTGATTTTTGTGATATTCCATTGCATGCTCAGCTGTTGTAGGATCTGCTCTCTGACATCATCTGTGACGTCATGTTGTTCGTTATTCATGTTTGTGCATTGGGGGGGTGGGGGGGTGGATAGGGGGGCTGCTCCATAAAGTACACACACACACAGACTGGAATGTTTCAGGATGGCAAAACCCCTGTTAAGGCTTGAATGATACTATCATTTTGTCAGTTCTGCTTTTGCAAATTTGGTGTACCGGGTGAGGTGACTCCGTGTACGTACTCAGTGGACAGCCCCTCAACTTGTGATACTGCCAACACTGCTTACTGCCACGTTTATGATTCTGATTTTGGAGTGTTGTACTGGCAACTTGTGATGCTGACATACATACTGCTGATTTGTGTTGGTGGATTAGGATACTGCTGATTTGTGATGTTACTTGGGATACTGCTGACTTGTGATGGTGACTTTGGATAGTGCCATGAGAGTGTCCTCGGTGGCTGTGGTCGTCTGCAAAAGATTGATTCTTACCCGTAAATTTATCAGCAACAGAAAACTGGCAAAACTGGTTTT
Organism: Myxine glutinosa; assembly: GCF_964187855.1. Classification (NCBI taxonomy): domain Eukaryota; kingdom Metazoa; phylum Chordata; class Myxini; order Myxiniformes; family Myxinidae; genus Myxine; species Myxine glutinosa. Next base: position 4,111 of record NW_027620066.1, read on the forward strand.
GGGGGCGTTGAAGCCTTTTTGGTATTAATTTTATTATTATGCCACATCATACTTGCCATAAGAATGACATTCTGGTCATTTCATACTACTTTTACTTGTCTCTACAGTGACATTTGGATTTATCTGTTTTTGACAAAAAACGACCCATGAAACGAAAACGAAAGAGTTATCTGTTTTTGCGGGAAAACGTGTTCAAAATCACCAAACATTTGTTTTTCTAATAAATTTTAATTTTTGAAACCCTGCCGTTTTATTATCTCATATTTACTGATAAAGATACAGCCCATGTCATTTTGATGGGTTTCACCTGGAATGCACAGCAGAAAATCGTGATTTTCTCATTTCAGCAAAAATGGATATATCTGTTTTTGCATCTGAACTCTTCATATATACATATATATATATATATATATATATATATATATATATATATATATATATATATATATATATATACATATGTATATATATACATATATATATATATATATATATATATACATATATATATATACATATATATATATATATACATATATATATATACATATACATATATATATATACATATATATATATATATACATATATATATATACATATATATATATATATATATATATATATACATATATATATATATATATATATATATATATATATATATATATATATATATATATATACATATATACATATATATACATATATACATATATATATATATATATATATATATATATATATATATATATATACATATATACATATATATATATATATATATATATATATATATACATATATACATATATATATATATATATATATATATATATATATATATATATATATATATATATATATATATATATATATATATATATATATATATATATATATATATATATATATATATATATATATATACATATATATATATACATATATATATACATATATATATACATATATATATATACATATATATATACATATATATATATATACATATATATATATATATATATATATATATATATATATATATATATATATATATATATATATATATGTATGTATGTATGTATGTATATATATATATATATAAATATATATATATATATATATATATATATATATATATATATATACAGGGGGCTGCAAAAGTAGGTATACAGTCAGGATTATACCAGTATTACCAGTATTATAATAGTGGTGCTCGGATTCATTTAATACTAGAATTCATTTAATTCATTAAAATCATTATTACCATTTTTAATATTTTTATTTTCGTCATTTTTTCTATAATACATCTATTATTTGCAGGTGAAGTGGAAATTTAACGATGGCTGGTAATTCAACGGACGAGGAGCGCAACTGGATTTTGAAACAGTACTGGAAGAGAATAGTGAACGTGTGCGAGAGCAGTGGCGAGAAACATTTGCATCGCCTCCACCAACGAGGCTCACGATTTACCGGATACGTGACAAATTTGAGAGGACGGGCTCTATCCACAACTCACCGAAGAGTGGTCGACCAGTCACCTATCGTTGGACCTATCATTCTGCACAGGACTGTCGATCAACACGTGTATCTGAACATGCTGACGGATACAATCATACCACAGCTACGCGAACAACAGCAGCAGGACGACTTCTACTTTCAGCAGGATGGGGCGCCACCGCACTTCGCACTCACTGTGCGTGCGCTACTTGACAAAGACTTTCCCAACAGGTGGATTGGATGTTGGGGAGCCGTTGACTGGCCACCACGTTCGCCGGATCTCACCCCTATGGACTTCTTTTTCTGGGGATGTGTAAAAGACAGGGTTTTTGCACGCAAGCCACGTTCTGTTGATGCCATGATTCAGTTCATACGGGAGGCTTGCCAGGAAATTTATGCTGATAAAGACCTTTGTGCCAGAGTGTGCATGGGTGTCCACTGTCCACACTCGACTAGTGGAGTGTGTGAATGCCGGGGGCAAACAGTTTGAACATTTGAGGGATTAATATGTTTATTATTGATATGTTTATTATTGATATGTTATTATTGATATGCTTGTATAATCAATAAAATACGTTTTGTGCGCACGTTTTGTTTTTCATTACTGTATACCTGCTTTTGCAGCCCCCTGTATATATATATATATATATATATATATATATATATATATATATATATATATATATATATTTCTGTCAGTTGATTGTTTGTTTGACATTTGTACAATATATATATATATATATATATATATATATATATATATATATATAAAGCAGTAAAGTATGTTTGTTTGTTTGTCCTCTTATAACTCAAGAACTACCCATCGCAGAGCAAAACCAAAGGAATATTCGGAATCAGTACGTCTCAGAGCAACTCCAGCACACCTTAAAATCCGGTAGAGACGGTCAGCCGCCACACCACCATAACGACATCAGACGTAATCACATCACCCTGTCATGTGACCAGATTCTCAGCTCTGATTGGTATACGTTTGAGGGGACATACATACATGCATACATACATCCATATACATACACTGTTCTAGATGGCTCTGCCCGATGGGCTACGCCATAAAAAGGAAACTCTGCTCATTCACATCACCCCAGAGATTCATTTTTATCATCCAGAAATAATGAAGCAGTTATATTCAAGGCAAATGTACAAGTGTTATAGATTTTCCATAAATGGTTCTCCATCACAAAGAATCCTATTTTGCCAAATCGTAATGGACGGGATATAAACCATTTGTACAAGTATCACATGACTGTGGCAGCAACAACTTTCTCCGTGATCTCAAAAACATTCACGTCGTGCTTCTTCTCATATTTAAGCTCATTTTTGAAAGAAAAGAGCAAATAAGTTATTAAATCGGTATTCTTCCATTTAACTCTGTGTAATGTAAAACGATCAACAAGACAAAGCCTTGAAATCAGTCACCCCTTCTACCATTGGAAAATAAAGAAAATGGTAGGGTAATGGCCACTGTGCGAAGTGAAGTGCTGATGCGCTATGGGGGGTGGGGGAGTAATGCATTCAAGCTCCTGGACTTGCAACAGGCTCCAATGATTATAACAATTTCCTTTTCCTAACAATAAGGAAACACTATTGGTCACAGCTTTATAGTCTAGACAGACATTGCCAAAACTGAGCATTTCAAGAGGCCTACAAATAGCATTTAATCCAATGGCATTTCATTCTATAGTTTTTATCCAATTGTAAAACGTGTTTACGAACTTTTTTAAGGTTCTTTTTTATAGAATGCTTGTTTAGAGGCTGCTTTTATACTTAAAATTAGGAACAATAAATAACAATATGGCTGCCCAAAATAAAGATGTCAAAACTCTGTGATACATTAAAGCAATGCACTGATGTAGCACGGTAATGATTAACCAAGAGCAGAAGGTCAAGATAAGAGGTCAGGATGAAAGAATACTTTTTGCGATATGCCATAAAGCTGGTGCAGAGGCTGGAAAAGTATGAAAGTCCGTTTCTTACAGCCTGTGCTTTATGTGCTTGGAATCGATGAACGAAAACCAAGGAGGATGTGGTGAATGATGCGTAGAAAGAATAAAGGAGGCAACGGCAATATTGTCCTGTCTGTGCCGATAAAGACCGGTCTCGGACAGATTGTCGATCGAGCTTACACTCCGAGGCGTTCAGTCAAAAATGGCGGTGTTCTTTACACGCGAGGGAAAGGAGAATGACGAACTTACCTGGATGGCTTCCACTGCAGCGTAATCAAGCAAGACCGACACGGTTTTAAAATGTACAAAAATACCGGCTTTATTGAAGGAATGCCGGTAACAAAATAATTCAGGGCAACTAAAATTCCGAAATGGAGCACCCCCAAACAGACCCGTAAACACACAAGGGGAAAAATAACTGGCGAAAAAAATGCGTAATGTTTCTGTACTCAGCTGCAAGTGGCTTCTGAACCCCGTCAGGAATCGTCAGGGCCCGGAGCATGCAATCCGGGCGCGGCACAGACCCTGGCGGGAAGTAGGCCTCAGCGTGCCCTCGTTCACTCAGCCGCGCTCGTCTTCGTCGTCCACTTCACCAGCACCCACGTCTCTCAGCGCACGCAGACGACGTCCAGCCAGCACTAACGAGCCAGTGAAAGGACAATGCGGCCATTCAGCCGATTGCCCGGACCAAGAAGAAAGAATGCACGAGCCACGACCATCTGCCGGAACTCGGCACACCACTGGCGACAACCGTGAATGTTCGCTATCAAAGTCCCAACTCAAGATAGATGTCGACCGTTCGTATTGAAAGTCCAGCGCAAGAGACATCCGCCTTCCACAAATACCAGGACCCGAGAGACAAGAGGATGCACAACCACACGCTATCGATGTCCCACGCAAGAGAGTGTCCCAACGTAAGAGCTTACCGGCGCCCGTTCACTTTCAGATCCAGAAGCCCAGAAAGAAAATGTCAGCCCTCCAACTCCTTTGTACTCAAGACTCTGAGGTAATCCGACGCCACAGTGCCTGCTCCAACCAACGAGTCCCTCTCTTCATTGCTCGACAATCCTAACCAATCACTGCTCTCCGGGGCATGGTCTCACATGACTTGCCTGCTCTTGTGATCACCCGTCAGTGGTATCAGTGGTGGTTGAATGTCCTGGTTCCGGCAGCTTTTATTTCGTGCTATTAATGCGTGATTTCTTGCTAGGTGTGTGTGCTGAATTGTCATAAGGAACAGAGGAAAAATAACAGAGGCAATTACATACAGGGGATTAATTACCCATAATCCCTAACTAATTAACATAACACCACCCCTCGTGATAGGAACAAAGATATGCGCTTGCACGACATACGGTCTAACGGATTCCCTACTTATGATACATGGGGTTTCTTCTTCCTCACCGTGACATACGGAGCATGGTAATCTATACACTTCTTCTTGGCTCTGAAGTAATCATCGTCTACCTCCCACAAACGTAACAATTATATATATGCTTTTTCTAAACAAGTTCATAATAAATATATGTACGAGTATATCTTACTATAATTCACCAAATGTCCGTCCGTCTGTCTGTCTGTCCTGTCTGTTCCTAGCAGATATCCGTCTGTCTGTCTGTCTTTCATGCTTTAGCATTGGCCGTATCTGCATTGCCTGTTTGCTTCTGGCCTCCCACATACAGGGGATTATGCGGTGAAATGCCTGAGGGTTAGGGAGACAGACCTCAAGGTGAGAAAGAGCTGCCCCGACCCTCAAGTGACTTTGGAGGCGGAAATTGAGAAATGGCTGCATGAACCTCCTCCCGCCCTCTCCCCTGTCCACTCCCGGTCCAGGTCTCCACGAGGACGCCACCCGAGCCCCAGCTCTGGGCCCCCTGCTGGTGGTGGGATGAGCAGGGGTGGCGGGGGGCGGGGGCTAAACGTGGGAAAAGGTGAACTTTGATATTTTGGGGCAATTTTGGTTATTTATATTATTGTTTTTGACTTGTTGGTTTTGGATTTATTGTTTGCTTACTTGCTTGATTATTTGTTCTTGATTTATTTGGTTTTAAATATGGGTTTGATTTCTAGTTTGATGTTTGTTTTGTTTTGTTTTTTATCTTTTTTGTTAATAAAAAAGGCTTCGGCCATTAAAACCATAAGCACCAAGGAGCTTTCAAAACACCTCCGGGATAAAGATGTGGAAACGCACAAATCAGGGGATGGGTATAAAATATTTCAAAGGCCTTCAACATGATGGGTATAAAATATGTGGCCTTGGACCACAGTCAAGACAATCATTAAGAGGTGGAAGGTGTATGGTACCAACAGTCTTTATCTCAAGAAACCCAGTCTGTAATAAATGTTCGATTTTCTTTAATCATTCAAAACTTTCAAATATCCCCCCTCACCCCTCTCCTTCAAAACTCCCAACCCACCCCACCCCTTCAAAACTCCCAACTCACCCCTCCCCTTCAAAACTCCCAACTCACCCTCCCCTTCAAAACTCACCCCTCACCATTTTTCTTCAATTCTACCCTCTCACCTCTCCTCCTCAAAGTTTCCTCTTAATTCCTCAACAAAGCTGCTTCCTCTCCCTTCCAACTCATACCTCCACATCCTCCAACCTTCTACTTCACTCTGCACCCTCCCCCCCCCCTCAAACAACGCCTCACTGTGCCTCATCCCATCACCATCAAACCTTTTGTCTTCCTCCTCCTCCTCCTCCTCCTTCCCCTTCTGCAATCTCTGACACAGTGTCCACAGCTCTCCCTACCTCCCCCTCTCCTCCCATCTTCCCATACCCCTCCCCTCCCTTGTGCTGTATCCGATGCTCCCCCTCCCTCTTCCTTAAAGGTATGGACCTCAAACATCCAGGGCCTTCACTCAAATCTCCATTCAGGTTGCTTCTGACAAACCAGGCTTGATCTACTTAAACAGAAACTTTCCTGAGCCTCGTCCTGGTGGTGGGGTTGCTATCTTTATCAAAAACTCTCTTCCTCACTCTCCTTGCACTGCCCTCTCTCCACCACACCCCTCGGTGTACCTCTGGCTACGGCTTTCACTCCGCTCCCACCTTTTATTCATATGTGTTTGTACCGTCCACCAAACAGTGATGACTCCATTTACATTTCACTGTCTGACAACATGGACCAATTTCTATCCACTCATCCCAACTCTCTCTTCCTCATATGTGGCAACTTCAATTGTCATCATGCCAGCTGGCTGGGTGTGGGTTCATCTCTCACCAGCCATGTCACCTGAGCAAAGGACTTCTGCGACTCATTGGGACTGACACAATCTGTCAATTTCCCAACCCGGATCTCAGTCAACGATGCATCATCTCTTCTAGACTTGGTTATGACAAACTTCCCTGCAAATGCATGCTGTTCTTATTCTGCTCAAATCAGTTCATCTGATCATTTCCTTGTCAAAGTGGACATCTCTCTGGCCATTCTTAGAGAGCCTCCTCAGCGTGGACGAGTCTGGCATTTCACTCAGGTCGACTCGGGCATGGTCACCAGACAGGCAGCCACAATGTTACTAAATGAGAGGATGGCAAAACTGAAAAGGTGGAAATCCTATCAAGACACTCAGACACGGTCTTCAAGCAGCCATCAACCATCTGTCTGGTCTCCCATCTCTCCTGCCTCTGACATTAACTCATCCTGGAAATTCCTTCCAAAGAAAATTGCTCTCTCATGCACAGATTTATCCCATCTTGTCTTCAGTTGTCATACCCTTCCTCCCGTCCATGGTATACAGAAATTTGTAGTGAGGTAAGTTGCCCTGAAACAACTTGTCTTCGCCTCATGGAAGGCTAATCCAACTGAAGGCAATCTCATTTCCATTAACAAAGCCTGGAACAAGTGTGTATCTACCCTCAGGAGAGCCAGGAAACAATATCTCTCTGCTCTCAAGCCTGCACTCTCAAACCTGTCTCCCTCTTCCAAATCCTGGTGGCATCTGGTCAAATCTGTTTCTGGTGTTTGTTCCCCCTCCATCCGCTTCATTACCTCAAACAGCGACACAGCCGACACCACACGTGAAAAAGTGGAATGCCTCAACTCTGTGTTTGCCTCAAAATCTTGTGTCCCAAACCAATCTCTCTCTGTACCCACCTTACCCAGTCATATGCAGCTGCTCCTGGACTCTGTGTCCTTCTCTCCCGACAAGGTGGAGAAGTTTGTCAAACCTCGACTATGATTCTGCAACTGGACCTGACTGCATCAGCCCACAGGTCCTAAAATCCTGCTCTACCGCTCTTTCACTCCCTCTCTCAGTTCTCTTCACCCTCTCTTTTGCTCAAGGTCGTCTACCATCTGCTTGGAAATCAGCCAACATTACAGCTTTACATAAAATGTGCAAAAACATACTTGCAACTACAGACCAATCAGCCTGCTCCCAATCATCAGCAAGGTCATGAATCCATCATCGCTTCTGATATTAAATCCTTCCTCTTCTCCAATGGTTTGATCTCGGATCATCAATTTGGATTCAGACCAGATCATTCTACTCTGGACATGCTGCATCTGCTGTCTCAACAATGGATGGAGGTCCTCAATGCCAAACAGGAAATCAAAGCTGTCTCCCTTGACATATCTTGTGCCTTCGATACGGTCTGCCACCCAGCTCTGCACACCAAACTCTCCTCCAATGGTATCCATGGAAATCTCCATTCTCCACTCATGGCACTCCGGTCACAGTCAACATGTGGTCCTGAATGGAATTCTCTCATCTCCCCTTCCTGTTCAGGCTGGAGTTCCCCAATGCAGTGTTCTGGGCCCTGTGCTTTTTCTGGTCTTCATCAATGATCTCTCTGACTCTCTTGAAAATCCTCTCTATCTCTTTGCTGATGACTCCACTCTCTGCCGCTCCATTCCTCATCCCTCAGATCGGCAGTCTGCAGCCTCCTCACTCTCTGCAGACCTGGACAAAATCACAGACTGGGCAAACAAGTGGAACATGTCTTTCAATCCTGACAAATCTCACACTCTTACGATGTCTCTCCGAAAAGACCGACTGGACAACCCTCCCATCTACTTTCTGAATAATCCTCTCCAAGAAGTTCTGTCACTCAAGCTTTTGGGTCTCACTATCTGCCATGATCTTTCCTGGGAAAACCACATTTCCAAGCTGGCCTCCAAAGCCAGTCGCCAACTGGGCATCCTCTGTCGTGTGAAGTCCTTCCTTGGCACACCTGAGCTCCTCACCACATACAAGGCTTTCATCCGCAGCTCAATGGAATACTGCTCTCCCCTCTGGGCTGGTGCTCCTGCCTCACACCGAGCTCGTCTTCACGCTGTTGAAACCAAAGCGTTCAGAATCATTGGAATCTCCCACGATGACGCTATCTCCAAGGGCCTTTCACTTAATCACCGCAGGCAGGTTGGTGGTCTTTCCGTCTTCTACCGACTCCTCTCCGGCCTTGCTCCCCCAGCTCTCTCTGGGCTCTGTCCCCCAAATATTCCTGCAGGTCGCACAAGATCTGCCTGCAACCCTCTTATGGTTAAACTGCCAAAATCAAGACTCTCTGCTCACCTTCACTCCTCTTTTCTCCCACCTCTGGAACAAACTCCCTCACTCTCTTCAATCCCACTCCTCCCTCCAGGTCTTTAAAACGGCTGTTCACCACCATCTCTTATCTTCCCCAAACCAAAACCTTGATCTTTTCTACCCGATCTTTTCTACCCCCGCTAATTTCACCCCAAATCCACTTTTTTGAGGTGACTTTTGACTTCTTTCCTGGAAGTCCTTGGTGTCCTTTCGTTTTATACCTATGCTGCCTCCCCCCAGGCCCTCTCCCTCCAAAAACATCTCCCGATGTCCCTGCTCTCAAATGTTGTGTTTGTGTGCTTCCTCCCCTTCTCTCCCCATCTTGTCGACCGCTCCCCTTTTTATATACTTTGTTTGCTGGTTTGTTTGATTTGTTTGTTTGATAAATGTTAGCTCTTTCACGAGCCTCGACTCTGTATACAAAAAAAAAAAAAAAATCTCTTTGCTGATGACTCCAATCTCTGCCGTTCCATATCTCAATCCTCAGATCGGCAGTCTGCAGCCTCCTCACTCTCTGCAGACCTGGACAAAATCACAGACTGGTCAAACAAGTGGAACATGTCTTTCAATCCTGACAAATTTCACACTCTCACTTTGTCTCTCTGAAAAGACCGTCTGGAAAACCCTCCCATCTACTTTCTCAACAATCCTCTTGAAGAAGTTCTGTCACTCAAGCTTTTGGCCTATCAGCCATGGTCTTTCCTGGGAGAATCACATTTTCAAGCTGGCCTCCAAAGCCAGTCGCTGACTAGGCATCCTCCGTCAGGTGAAGTCCTTCCTTGGCACCTCTGAGCTCCTCCTCACCACATACAACTCTTTCATCCGCAGCCTGATGGAATACTGCTCACTCCTCTGGGCTGGTGCTACTGAATCACACCTAGCTTGGATTCACGCTGTAGAAACCAAAGCTTTCAGGATCATTGGTATCTCCCGTGATGAAGCTAACTCCGAGGGCCTTTCACTCGCTCACCGCAGGCAGGTCGTTTATCTTTCTGTCTTCTACCGACTGCTCTCTGGCCTTGCTCCCCCAGCTCTGTCTGTGCTGTGTCCCCCAAATATTCCTACAGGTCGCACAAGAACTGCCAGCAACCCTCTTATGGTTAAACTGCCAAAATCAAGACTCTCTGCTCGCCTTCACTCTTTCATTCCTCTTTTATCCCGCCTCTAGAACAAACTCCCTCACTCTCTTCAATCCCACTCATCCCTCCAGATCTTTAATAAAAATTTATCTCTTTTATTCCTCTTTTTCCCACCTCTGGAACAAACTTCCACACTATCTTTGATCTCATTCCTCCCTCCAGGTATTTAAAACAGCTGTTCACCACCATCTGTTATCTTCCACCATCCAAAACCTTGATCTTTTCTACCCCCTTTAATACACCCAAATCCACCTTTTTCAATCTCTGACTTCATTCCTGAAATTCTTAGTAGTGTCAATTTGTTTTATACCGTGTACCCCTTCCCTCTCCATCCCTCCCCCCCCCTCCCCCCCCCCCACCCTCCTCGCCCTCTCCCTCCCACAGATCTCCCGATGTCCATGTTATCTACTGTTGTACTTGTGTGCTTCCTTCTCTCTCCCCATCTTGTCTCCTGCTCCCTTTATTATATGTTTTAGGTGTCGGTTTGTTTTTTTTGTCATTAATGTTAGCCCTTACACGATCCTCGATCTTGTATACAAAAAAAAAGATGAAACTTTTGCACATAAAAAGGAAGATAAGACTGGGTTGAGTTGTTCTGTGACACAAAAAATTTCAAATATATTTTACTGTTGGAAGTATACATCTATCTATAATTCCAGTAATCTCTGTGTGTATGTTTGTATGTTTGTCTGTGACCGCTGTTTCTCGACAACCACGGGTCCGATATACTTGAAACTTGCCAGGTATATTGCTGGGGACCCGAGGATGTGCCTTTTCAAGGTTTCATATTAATCGGAGAAGTAGTTACGGAGCTATGTCCAAAAAACGATTCAACCAATCAGAGAGCAGCGAGCTATCACGTGTGCCGAACGTGGCGAACAGACTCTGCCTCGGACGGCACATTTGAGAGCGTATTCATTTATTTCACGTTGGCAAACTATGTTGCCGCTATGTTGGCGTTAAACGATGTTTTAAAACTAATTAAAACTAATTTGCGATTCTTTCGCTTTCCTGCGCGTTTGTGCACGCTATGGCGATTTCTTTACCAAACTCCGCAAGCCGTTCGCTTTGGACCAAACCATTTCATGTAAATAGAGGGGGGGGGATTGTCACCGTACTCGCAAGCCGTTCGCTTTGGACCAAACCATTTCATGTAAATAGAGGGGGGGGATATAATTTTAGATATAGATATAGTACGGGCATGCCCTAGTACTTTTAAAGATGTGCAAAGCATTTGTAGGGTGTTGTCATGTTTTTTATTGTTTAGTGCACATGCAGTGCCGAAACGGCTCCAATCTATGACTTGTACAGTTGGTGTAGGTCACGTTTTTGTGTTCCAATTTAGAAATGCCTCCAAAGAGAAAATCCATGCTGATGAGGATATTAAAAATCGAATTGCTTGTCTTCGTCAAGTGGGCAAGATGTCTTCTATTAATCCACAGGCTCCTGAAGAAGAAGAACATCCATATTTTTCTGCCTACCATAAAGAGAATATGTCTACAGTTCCAGAAAACTGGTTCTACTACAAGGAAGAAGGAATCTGGCAGGCCGAGTCATTCCAGGTAAAGATGACAAGTGACTGAAATTCTTAGTTCTCCAAGAAAGAAAGTTTCCGCAGGCTTCTCTGTCAGAGGAGTTCAGAACTGCTGGAACCAAGACTGTTTCCAGAAGGACCATCTCAAGAAGGTTGACTGATAATGGTTTCGCCTCAAGAAGATGAGCTAAGAAGTCTCCATCATCAAAGAAAAACATTCAGGACAGATTGCACATTTTGGCCGAACATGGGAACTGTGATTCAGACTGGTTTCAGAGAGTTCTGTGGAGTGATGATGAATCAAGATTTAGATTTGCAGTGATGCCGCAGAACGTTACCTTCACAGATCTGGAGATTCAACCTCGAGTGCATTTCAACAATTGTCTGCTGGTGTTGGTGAGCTGATAAGGTGTGAACAGTCCATTACTGTCAAGGAATACCAGAAAATATTAGAGAAAGGATTACTTCCCAGCCTCCAAAAGTTATTTCATGGATATAAAAGCAAAGAAGTCATTTTTCAACAGGGTAATGCCCCGGCCCATACTGCAAGAGCCACCAAAAAGAGGTCGGAGAAAAAGTTCTTGAAACTTATGTTCTGGCCTTGTCAGAGTCCTAATTTGAACCCCATCGAGAATCTTGGGCCTATATTCAGTACAAACTTATTGGAAGAACATTTGCAAATTCTGATCAACTTTGGGAAGCTGCCAAACATGAATGGGACAATATTGACATTTTTTGGTGCTTTGTGAAAGTTTGACCAAAAGACTGGATTATTTAAAGGAAGATAAGGGACAAGCTATTCCACAATTATTTGGGCAGTTATTTCTGCACGTTCTGGTGTTTTAGCAATTCTTTAAATTTAGGCTTAAAATGCCTGTTGTTGTGTTGTAGAATAGTTATGACAAAAAATGTTTAAAAATTGACGGCTCATTTTTAGCCGCGTCGCAGACGCTGCTCATAGAGTGCCCTCTGCTGTTGTTGTTGTTCTTCTTCTTGTTCTTCTTGTTCTTGCAGAGAAGACAAAACCTCAAAGCTCCACCCATTCTGGGAACCATAGCTCCACCCATTCTGGGAGAGCCTTCATATAAACAAATATCCACCATTTTATTAACTCGCATAGCTTTGAGGCCTGTTTTGTAGGCCCGTGGTGTCTTCCTCTCTCACACAGTTTTATTTCAAATCAAATTCGATATATCATTTCATTTTTCACAGTCGCTAACATAGTTTTAGACTCGGTTGAAAAAAAACGGGAAGAAAATCCGATGAAAGTTGCCCTTTATAGAACGAAATGAATTCTCAAAGGCATGTAACTTCAAGTCCATTGAGATTTTTTTTTTTTTTAATCGCGGCATGGTCAGTCATACACCGCCCGAAATAAGAGACGGGAAAATGCCGAGATATATATATTTTGTTTAAATCGCGGCATGGTCAGTCATACACCGCCCGAAATAACAGACGGGAAAATGCCGAGATATATTAAAAATTCGTCCATTTGATGACAATCGTCACGATGAAATATTTAATTTATACGTCGTCACAATAATGTGGAGAGAGGAGCATAGCTTCGTTCACGTGTCGCCACACACGGGAAATTGCCGAGATATATATTTTTTAAACCGCGGCATGGTCAGTCAGTCATACACCGCCTGAAATAACAGACGGGAAAATGCCGAGATATATAAAAAATTCGTCGCCACACACGGGAAATTGCCGAGATATATTTTCACTTTGCACAAAAATAACATCAAGTAATCGAATCAATAGGAATGTCCTGTGCCTATAACATCGACGTTATAGGCACAGCTGCATCTAGGCATTGTGTAACATCGACGCGGCTTTTGTTTTAATTAAAACTTTTTGTACTTGTTTTGCCCTGGGATGTATGATGCATTCGAAGATGTGTATGTGTGGCGTACGCGGCGAACGTGTGGCGTACACGGCGAACGTGTGGCGTACACGGCGATCGTGTGGCGTACACGGCGATCGTGTGGCGTACACGGCGATCGTGTGGCGTACACGGCGATCGTGTGGCGTACACGGCGATCTTGTGGCGTACACGGCGAACGTGTGGCGTACACGGCGAACGTGTGGCGTACACGGCGAACGTGTGGCGTACACGGCGAACGTGTGGCGTACACGGCGAACGTGTGGTGTACATGGCGTACGTGTACCGTGTGCGTTTACCACCATGGTGATATCCTGTACCTGCCCCCACCATTTTCTCCTCACCTACCTCTCACCCCCACGCCCTCTCTACCTCCCCCGCGAGTCGAGTGAGATCAGGTAAATATCGTCGACCGAATCAATGTGGTGTTGACAAAGCACAGACACGATGGCTCGAATTTTTTGTCCCGTTATAAATATTTAACCTTTCCATGTGAGAAATTGATGAATTCATTCAGGCATAATAATAATATGCATATTATGCTGAGTATCAATATCATCCTCTCACTTCCATTACGTCACTTACACATCGATGTCAATATGAATCACGTGAACACTGAACAGCTGTTTCCATGCAAACTCGAAGGGAACCTTTTTACCATCATTTCCCTCACGAGGTCCGTACGAGGTATAACTAAGAGGTCCGTACGAGGTATAACTATAACTAAGAGGTCCGTACGAGGTATAACTAACTCCATGAAAACATGTCCACATCCCTGAGAGCCCGAGCCCAGGTCCTTACCAGCTCATGGTGCCCCCTTTATACGACGAGCTCCGGAGGGGGCACGGAAAGGGAAAAAATTCCGATTCGGACAATTAACGAGATGTTCAACTTTCAAATACTTCAAACCCGAGCGCAACCAGCACTTCCGCCTTATGATGTTCACGGTTCACGGTAAGAATAAAAATAATATCGTTTTCACATCTAATCACCAAATCCTCCCGAAAAAAGGCCAAACACATTATTACTGAGGTGCAAACTAGAGAAACGATCGTTATTTAATATAACTAATAATATTGTTTAAAAATGACAATAACAACATGTTTATGACGTAATTTCCGCTTCCGCTTCCGCTTCCTTCGTCGCTGGAAAATTCAAACAAAACTTTTTATCCTTTCAAAGTAAAACGAAGTGATCGTATAAATTTTTCTAATCATTTACATTTTAAAAAATCGTTTAAAAAAATATATTATCCTTTAAAATTGAACAAATGATCGTGTTAGATTTTATAACAATGCAAACTTACAAATACAAGAGCATGTGTAAAAGTGTAATTGGTATCATTCTTGCTTGAAGATATTAATTATATCTGCGGGATTCCTTCGATCGCACTCGATATTACATCTTATGGAAAAGAAATGGGAATAAAATCCGTTTTCCATTCGACGGCTGTGAAAACATTTCCGAAAAGAAGAGCGTGCGTCGGAGTGTGTACGTGACTACGTATTTGCGTCATTGCGTCATTGCGTGCACCCGACGCGGAACGTTCGCATGCACAATACAGGTGATTTAAACACCGATATACCTGGACACCATGATTGTTGAGTCATCGGTTTGGATGAGTGGAAAAACAGGGAAATTTGTAATTGATCCAGGACAATGTTTCCGGAAGTTTGTGCAATGTAATGATGTTGCTGCTCCGTGTGAGTTTGTTTGGTTCCGGGTTTGTGAAACGAGTGCACTCGCTCAC
>NW_027620067.1:0-19400 GCF_964187855.1 Myxine glutinosa
AAGTTCGTCTGAATCCGTCCGTAACTTTTTAAGATATGTTGCATATCATTTTTGGCCCTATCTCTCAATGGTGAAGAACCTCTTGATAAATTGTAGTATCCAGATCTTCACCAAGATCTTCACCAAAAAGTTTCGGCTGTATCCGTCCACAACTTTTTTTTAGATATCCTGCTCACAGACAGAATGAAGTGAGAACATAACAACCTCTGTCCACATTCGCTGGTGGATGTAACAACAAAACCTTGTGGTGCACCTAGAATCAAAAACTGGCCAATGATAAAGGGATAGTTTTATCTATATACTACTAGTATATATACTGCTAGTATTACTAGCAGAAGTACCCGGCATTGCCGGGCGGGGGATGGGAGGGGAACGGGGGGGAGGGGAGAAGAGTGGGAGGGGGAGAGGGGAGAAGAGGGGGTGAGGGGTGGGAGGGGGAGAGGGGGGAGGGAGGGGCTGGAGGGGAGGGGGTAAGGTGGAGGGAGGGGGAGGGGGGAAAGGGAGGGGGAGGGGGAAAAGGTAGGGGGAGGGGGAAAATGGAGGGGGAGGGGAGAAGGGGAGGGGTAGGGTGGAGGGGGAAGGGGGAGGGAAGGGGATGGCCAGTCAACAATGACGTTGCAGTTCTCATGGTCGGAGAGCAGCACAACAATCGGACATAGTCCTGCATATTCGCAACAGCACGAAGCGGCTTTTGGAGACTCACCGATCCGGTGACGTCCTCCAGTACCGGCGTTTCCGGGCGGGGGAAGGGAGACCCGTACATTCCCAACCTGTACATTTGCCCTCTCGACTCAAGCTCACTCGGACAAAAGCCTCGCACAAATTACACCGTGAAGGCCCAATGGTCATGTCTATGCCACAAATCACGGGCGCACTGAATTGAAAATATATAGAACGCTCATACTCGTGAAAGTGAAGCCGCCGTGCCATCTTCGCCATCTGTCAGCACGACTCGACCAACTCGCTTCGCGGATCTCGTTTTGTGCGGCAAGAAACTGCTCCAATCGGTTACGGAAGGGTTGTGGAAAGACGTTTCACAGCTGTTTTCAAAGTCATTTAATTCATATCGCACAAATCGATACAAAACACGATCGCATAAAAGGTGAAGTGACGTGTGACGGATGGAACATCACGTGATCGCTCTGAGCGAATCAGTCTGGCGGCGGGAATGGAACATCACGGTGATCGCTCTGAGCGAATCAGCGAGCTGCTCTGGAACCGGCTGAGATTAGCGGGTACTTCGCTGAAATGCGCTGAGGTAAATATGAATAAAAAATATGGATCGTCAAATATTTTGAGTTCGGCCATGTTTGTCCCACGCTCAATGGCCATGTCTATGTCAAATATCAAGCACGTAAGCCTCTCCGTTTTAGGAGTCTATCGGTAACATTACACACACACACATCCCACTGATAGCTCACGGAGTATGAGCGTTCTATATATTTTCAATTCAGTGCGCCCGTGATTTGTGGCATAGACATGACCATTGGGCCTTCACGGTGTAATTTGTGCGAGGCTTTTGTCCGAGTGAGTTTGAGTCGAGAGGGCGAATGTACGGGTTGGGAATGTACGGGTCTCCCTTCCCCGCCCGGAAACGCCGGTACTGGAGCGACGTCACAGGATCGGTGAGTGTCACAGGATCGGTGAGTCTCCAAAAGCCGCTTCGTGCTGTTGCGAATATGCAGGACTATGTCCGATTGTTGTGCTGCTCTCCGACCATGAGAACTGCAACGTCATTGTTGACTGGCCATCCCCTTCCCTCCCCCTTCCCCATCCCCCCTCCCCTCTCCACCCTACCCCTCCCCTTCTCCCCTCCCCCCTCCCCTTCACCCCTCCCCCTCCATTTTCCCCCTCCTCCTCCCATTTCCCCCTCCCCCTCCCCCTCCCTTTTCCCCCTCCACCCTCCCCCTCCCCCTCCCCCTTCCCCCTCCCACCTCCCCCTCCCTCCTCCCACCTCCCCCCTCCACCCTACCCCCTCCACCCTACCCCCTCCCCTTCTCCCCTCCCCCTCCCTTTTCCCCCTCCCCTCCCCCACCCTTCTCCCCTCCCCCCCTCTTCTCCCCTCCCCTCCCCTGCCCCACCCAGCAATGCCGGGTACTTCTGCCGGGCCCCCCCTCCCCCTCCCCCCTTCCCCCCTCCCCTCCCCCCTCCCCCCTCCCCTCCCCCATCCCCTCCACCCTCCGGCCCCTCCCCCCTCCCTCCTCCCCTCTCCCCTCTCCCCTCTCCCCCCTCCCCCCTCTCCCCCCTCCCACATCCCCTCCTCTTCTCCCCTCTCCCCCTCCCCCTCCCACTCTTCTCCCCTCCTCCCCGTTCCCCTCCCCTCCCCTCCCCCCCGTTCCCCTCCCCTCCCCTCCCCCGCCCGGCAATGCCGGGTACTTCTGCTAGTATAAGATAAATAAAAGATAAATGATTATAATTGTGAAAAACAGCTTTATGGAAAAACAAAACTGTTTGTGGGTATGGGATGGTGGGTGAAGTCTAATAAACGCTCAGTTTTCCGCTTTCACCCCTTCCCTAAGAATCGCCACGGAGGAAATGCACGGGCGTGCGTGTTCACATAACTGAGCATGTGCTGTGCAAAGTCTTCTCAACCGAAGTGAATTCAAAGTATTGGAGGTTCAAGCGTTTAATGTTTTAGCCGCTCGTGCATTTCGATACTTGCAAAAACACTTTGTGGCATTTCATTTCCAGCTTAGCCTCTCGAGACAAGCTATCATGTGGTGCGTTTTCAAGTTTAAATGTTTGCCGTGGTGCTCCATCATTCTTTACATCAGATTTAGGCTTCCCTATTGCCATCATAAGAGGAGTGGTGTTGGGAGTCTATATGTAATTACATGTGCATTTGTGGAAGAATAATATTTTGCTGACATCGTAACAAATTACTCAACTCGGATCCATTCCTCCTTCCTTCTTCACTAACCTCCTTCCTCAAACTCATAGTTACCTTTTAAGTATTTTAGTAATCTAGTGTATGCTCCCCCTAAATCCCTCTCCTCACTTGAAAAGGCATCACTACAGACTCTGCCCGAGAGAAGACAGAACATGTCTACTTAGTGTTTGTCTTATAAACCTCATGTACCTTACTCTCTTGAACCTAATGTCTGCTGGACTTTGTGTCCTTACCTATGAATGTAGCGAAAGCTCTGTTTATCCTCACCACCCCTTCAGTGATGGACACAGAGAACATCAGTACCAATATTCTCAGACTGCTTTGTTTGCTCTTGCTTCACCTCTGTCTGCACTGTTCAGTCTGTCGCTTTAGCTACTTCCCACCACCTTTGCCCACTTCCCAGCTACCGGAAAGTTAGCAAATGCCACTTCCGTCCACAAGAAGCATGCTAACGCAGAAGTTCATCAATTACAGACCAGTTGGCTTACTTCCAATTATAAGCACAGTCTTGGAACCTATCATTGCTGCTGATGTCAAGTCTTTCCCGTTTTCATACAGTCTGATCTGACCATAAGTTTGGATTCTGTCACAGTCATTCAAATCTGGGCATGTTGCTGCCCCTCTCACAGCAATCGTTGGCAATCAATTCATTGGCGGACCTACGTTACACACGAGGGAAAGGAGGATGACGAACTTACCTGGACGGCTTCCACCCGACTTCCTCGACCCTGTAATAAATCAACTCAAACTACATGGAATTAAAATGTACAAAAATACCGGATTTATTAAAGAAAATGCCGGTCACAAAATAATGCACAATAAAACTATATTCCTCATTGGAGCGCTCCCTCACAGACCCGAATACAGACAAAGGGAAATATAACTTAAAAATAAATATGTGTAGTTTGTGGCACTAAGCTCGAATCAGCTCTTGAATCTCGTCAGGAATCGTCAAAACCCTCTCGCGTCCTTGGCAGGAAATGCGCTCGTTGGCGCGAACTTGGCCTCGCTGCGCCCCCGCTCACTCCTGGCTTTGTCGAGAGCACAGCGAGCAGGCCGCGCCCGTCCACTCATCGTTCTTGCTTGGGAAACTGCAGTTCTCAGTCCACAGTTTCTCCTCCTCACGATCACTATGAAGATGTCGGAACACGGCCGTTCATGATGAATGTTCCTTGCGCAAGAGCAATAGTGACTGTTTGCTATGGGATCCAGAACGAGAAGCAGAAAATGTCGGCGCACGACTGTTCACTATGGGATCCAGAACAAGAAGAGAAAATGTCCGCCATTCTTATTATTTTGTACGTGAGGCTCTGACGTCATCCCACGACGTCTCCATGTCTGCACCTATCAGCGAGTCCCATCTTACCAGTCCTTGTGCCAATCAAATCCCGGACCAATCACTGCTCTTATAGGCATTGCTTCACGGCCCTGCCTGATTGAGGTGGTGATGTAGTGGCTGCCGCACCAGCGGTAGTGTTTGATGCCTGGTTTCCGGTTGGTTTTTATTTAGCTTTATTAATTAGTGTCGATTGCTTGGCTTGGCTATGGTGTGTAGTGCGGTGTCATAAGGAACACAGGAAAAGATAACAGAGGCAATTACAAACAGGGGATTAATTTACCCATAATCCCTTGCTAATTAACAAACCCCACCCCTCTCATGGGGATGAAGATACAAGCGTACCCGACATAGTCTACACGAATTTCCTACTTATGATAAATCGAGGTTTCTTCTTCACGACAGTCAAAGCACACTACCCATGCATTCTACCTGGACTAAAGTATTGCCTACACCCTACAAACGTAACAATATATATGTGTATATATATATTTTATATATATATATATATACACACACACAAGTTCAAAACACACCTGGTCACAAGTGTGCCGCACTGACCGGGTCCTCAGTCGAGGTCCTCAGCATCATCCCGTTTCGGCCCTTCAGCCTCGATACGGTCAGCTAAGGTGGGCCAGCAGGGGCACATACACATCCCCATGCAGCAACTACACCTGGATGCGTACATACCCCCACCCCCAGCCAGTGCGAACGCAGACTACAACAACAACAACAACACCTCCGCATCCAGAATCCACAGCACCAAACAAACATGGTGGAACACTCAAACACCCACCTTTATACCCTTCACCACTCACCAACAAAACACACCAGATCATTCATACATACCCATACACACACATACACAACACCAACCAACCAACCACCTACCCTTACAAAATACACCACTCAACATACAAAAACACACACCCTCACCCACTCACTCATATACACAAAATAAGAAATAATAATAGTAAAAGAAAAAGAAAAAAAAAACCACACACAACCTCAACCCACACCGTTCGACGTGCCTCCATAAACTTCCTCCATATCCAAAATGAGCCTTTCAAGGCAACCTGGGCCACCTTGTCACACATCCTCCTTCTTTCTGTCCCACACACTCCCAGCCGAGCAAGAAATGCAGAAAAGGAATTGCCAATATACCCTCTACACCCCACCTCAAATGGCTGACACGAAACTCGCCAACCCTTCTCCCGGCACTCTGCCTCCAGCTCACTGTACTTTCCTCTCTTCCTCTCGTGCACCTCCTCCATGTTCTCTTCCCAAGGTACCGACAATTCCCCTAAGATGACCAGTCTTGTTGCACCTGACCAAATGACAATGTCAGGCCGCAACTTTTTCACACAGATCTCCTCTGGGAATACCAATTGTGGCTTTAGGTCTGCCACCACCCGCCAATCACAAGCATCTGACAGCCCTCTTGCTTTCCACCTCCTCCTCTTTCCACCTCTTACCACTTGGCCCTCTTTGACAAACCACACCTCTCCCCCATCAGTCTCCTTCTCCACTCTTCTTTCTCTCGACCTCAGCACCTCTTGTTGCACCATCTGCACCACCACCGCCAGCACCTGATCATGTCGCCACCTGTATTGTCCTGCTGCCAATGCTACTGAACATGCACTCAGTGCATGCTGCACTGTTCCCACACCTCCACACAAATAACATCTCTCTTCCTGCAACAACCCCCACAATCTCAGGTTTACTGGTGACGGAAGCACATCATACGTTGCCCGCACAGGAAATTCAACAATATTGGCTCCATCCTCCAAATCTCTTGCCACTTCAATATCCTCACCCGCACACCCTCCCACTTAGTCTAAGCACCTTGCTGTGCCTGACCGACTGCTTTCACATATCTCCCCTCCTCTTCCTTTCTTCTCACCTCCCTCTCAACCATCTTCCTCCTCTCTTTCACACATGCCTTTCCCCATCGCTCATGCTTCATCCACCCCAAGCCATGCTTCCCATGCTGTACCATCCCCATGACCTCCTCCTGTTGCAACCGCTCCTCCATCTCGTCCACCTCTGCTCTTGCATTCCACTTCCGACTTCCCTTCTTCTCTGGGAGAGCATTCTTTACCACTGCATCACTTGAATCCCGCAACATCATGAACTCCCGCACCCTCACAATATATATACATATATATATATATCAAAAAAATAATATATATATATATATATATATATATATATATGTATATATTGTTGCGGATCTGGGGGTCGGCGCTCCCCTTATCAAGGGGGCGGAGGGTTAATCCCCTTGTCCTTTAAGCTGGCCGTCCCCCAGTCCTTTAGAAGATATCGCGCTCCTTTCGGTCGGAAGCAGGGTGATACTCCTGCCCGAGCCACGGACAAGATGGAATATTGCTGAGCGGTTTTAGCAATCCGAAGCTCGAGCCGTTAGCGGCAGTCTAATCCCGATTCTAAGCGGTTCCTATATCGTGCCACAGGTATTCAATGGAGAAATCACTAAAACGATCGGATGAGAGGAAACCCAAAGAATAAGAAGGAAGAACACAGGTTTATTAATTATGTACAATACCAAAACCAGAGAAGAAACGGAAGGGAAGAATGTACAGGGAAGAAGAAGAAGCAGATACACAGGGCAAACCTCAGACAGTCTTATGTTATCACACGCCCAGGACAGAACAAACACACACACGAAAAGGTGGTGGTGGTGGGAAGGAAGAGAAGGGTCCAGGCTGATGGTAGGCGTCGGGGTTCGGGCAGGTGGTTCAGCGTTGAGGTCCGGCTCCAGGGTCACGCTCCACTCCGGTCCACATTTCACCTTGGTTCACACTTCAGTTCGCGGCGAAACCCGGCAGGCAGCGCGGTTAATATTGTCACGGTAGCGGACCGACCCTCTTTCTCTCTTCGACTTGCCTCTGGTAGCTCGACTCTGTCACCCTCCTTTGGTCCGACTTTGTCTGTTGACGTTTGACTCCTCTCTCCCTGGCTCATCTCTTCAAGTAGTCCCACGCGAGCGCTTATATTGGCCGCCCGCGTATCAAGCCGCCTGCCTTTTGGAAACGCCCACCGGTGAGCTTGCTTCAGCCCTGATTGGTCGCGAGCGCTCACCGGTCCGCCCCTTGATGGTGCGTTGAGGGGCCACGCCTTCGTTCCTGGCGCTCCTCCCCCTTCTTCTCCAACTCGGCCGCGTGGCTTATGGCGGCTTGCGGGGTAGAAGACCACTCGCACTGATGTTGAAAGGAACTTTGGGGCCTACTCTTATTTAATTAATACAACGCAGATTCAACTATTGGAAACAGATCCTTAACTGAAACATAGACTAATGAAATAACTAGAGAGGTTTCTAAGGTGTCCTACATGTTGTACATGGCCTAACTAGGGTGCAACCTTTACAAAGGGGGGATATTTACAAGAATTATTATTTTACAAGTGAAGGTTCTAAAAACCGTAACAATATATATATATATATATATATATATATATGTATATATATATATATATATATATATCTTTTTTCTTTTTTTAACTCTTCTCTTTGCCTGTGTTGGCAAGATAGCGCAGATTTACGAGTTTGTGTGTTCCCGTTTGAAACATATATTCTGGGTTTCATTTCCCACCAACTGCTTGTTGCATACACACAGGGCAGATGGTGTGGAATTTCCAGATTTTACTGAACTCTGTGAATCATTGTTTGTAATTTCTGCAACTTGATGGAATACATAATTTAAGGACAATGAAAGTACTTGC
Source organism: Myxine glutinosa (assembly GCF_964187855.1). Classification (NCBI taxonomy): domain Eukaryota; kingdom Metazoa; phylum Chordata; class Myxini; order Myxiniformes; family Myxinidae; genus Myxine; species Myxine glutinosa. Next base: position 7,965 of record NW_027620067.1, read on the forward strand.
TGAATAGATATAGGCCGACTTGACTGGGAAGTGTTTAGATTGAAAATACAAAGTTAACACAACATTAAATGTCTCAGTCCTCAGCGTGAGAAAATATTTTGTATTAAAGCACCAATTAATGTAAACTAAAATCAGCAGAACTCACAATGATGAGACATTTCCTAAAGACTGAAATACAATGTGTCCACAAATTACCATTCCAAATTCAAACGGTAATCTTCTTTATTATAATAGAGCAAAAGTATATGGTTATGTTGTTTGTTTGTTTGTTTATATGCGACCAAAACGTCTTCTTCTTCTTCTTCAAAGTAAATTAACAACCAAAACGCAGTCCGTGAACTCTTAATTACGTTTAGACTGCTGAGACCCCTCAGATCTTTGACGACCCTTTAAATCTCCCAAGACCCTTAAGACCACCAAGACCCCTGAACACCCAAAATAACCTGAAGACCCAAAAGCCCCTGAAGACCCCAAAGACCCAAAACACCCAGAAGACCCAAAACACCCCAAAGATCCAAAATATCCTTAAAGGCCCAGAGGATCCAAAATACCCTGAAGACCCAAATGGCCCTGAAGACCCAAAACACCATGAAGACCCAAAAGACACCGAAATGGTCAAAGATGCCTATCCATCTGAAACGACGCGTGGAGCGCGCGGAGTCACGCTCGTAGTAATAATAATGAAATGTGATACAATGATGTGGTTTGCTGCATGTGAAAGAACATTTCTTGCAGTTTTATTGTCAAGATTGTTTATCATCATCAGTGCATGTCTATGTGATCACCTCTGATTACACGTAACACGTCGAGGCGATACTTGGTCTCCTTCCAATTTCGTTTCATCGTTCCGGCATTTACACTCTCGATTGGAGTCCAAATCCTCTAACTCAGATGACCAATATCGGTAACCATTGCGATATCATGTCCTTCACATAACCCCATATGAAAGAAAATTCAGAGGGGTTATGTCTGGCAATGTGGTGAGTACATAATCGGGCCATCACGCTCGATCAATCGATCATTGAAGTGTTGAGGATATCGTACACTATCAGGGTGGAGGAGCTCCATCCTGGTGAAAAATGACCTCTGATAGCAGGTCCAACAATTGCGGGAGTACAAAGTTCTCCAACATATCCAGGTAATTGTCAGACTTGATTGTGGCTTCAGCAAAGAAGGATGGCCCAATGACTCAACCATGCATTAGGCTACAACACAGGCCATTAACCTTTTGGCTGTCATGGTCATTCTCTAGTCTCATCGGGAGATGTCGCATGCAGTTATCTGGCATTTTTGCTGTCATGCACCGGCTGAATCTTGTTTGGGTATTCAGCCGCAATCACATGCAGCACTTCATGTACTGTTGAGCAAAGTACTTGCAGCTTCCTACATGGACTTATTGAGACTGCCCTCTGAGGACTCGTGAATGTGTTCAACATCTTTACACTTGTGCTTGGCCAGCCTACCCCTTTCATCTGCAGGATACTACCAGTCACCATAAACTTCTTGTGCCACTCGGGAATCGTTTTTCTCGATGGTGGCTGCCTTCCCTATGTCATTCTGAAGCTTTTTTGAGCCTGTGAACCTGCCTTGCTTTTTTTGGCCTCGGGGATGTTGGATGCTTCCATTGTGATGACTGCAACTTGGTTTCTGGGTCGTACCCATAAACCCAGGACTCATCGCCAGTGATCACTGTGTTGAGGAAGCTGGGATCGCTGTTCACAGTCTCCAGCATGTCCTGTGCGATCTCCAAACGGAGTTGCTTCTGCTCAATCGTTAGCAGCTTTGGTACAAACTTCGCTGAGATTCTCCTGAAGCCCAAATCCTCCTTCATAATGGAATGAACGGTGTTGAATCTTGCAGATCGTTTCCACTTGGGAATCGCCAAGCTTTACACAAAATTTGATGCAGTAGCGTTGTTCAAGTTTTTCCGTCATTTTGTCAAAAACGAAAATCTGACGGCGCTCACTTACATGTCCTCACTCATCGGCGGTCTGCCGTCGAATGACAGCTTCTGCAGGTGGGAAAAAATTCACACGTGCGCATTAGGATCGCCTACATACGTGCACCAATCAACGCCTCCCTAGCTTCTTTTTTTTTACGCACGAAAAATAAAGGTCGGATACTTTTTGAACACAGTAGTATATAAGCCAGGCAACACACTATGCTTTTTCTTGTGGGGATGCCATCTGCAGTCGATATGACGTCATGTGTCAGAGGAGACACCTGGAACCAAACAAAGTAAATAAAACTTTTTAAAATGTTCTTTCATAAGCATCAAACAACATTGTTATATCCCATTTTGTTATTTAATTATCACCGTTTCAATCTGAAACAGTAATTTGTGGACAGCCTGTAGATAAACTGGCTGGAGAATAGCTTCAGGGAAATTCAACTGAATTATCCTAAGGAAATGCCCAAATTTTAGAGCAAATCGAGACCAATTTTGAGGCGTGTTATGGACATTGTTATAAATCTCCTTGTTTCGTGTGCTGTTCATGACTTGTTTCCTTCTTGCAGATTCCTAGCGATCCTCCATCAAGACGAGCGAACCGAGGGAAGTAAAGAGAAAAAAGGGAAATATATCCATCATAAGATTAAAAATAAGCAGTCACAGATTATCTTTCAAACTGATGAAAGGGAAAAGGTGAAAAGGAAAGTATGAGGCATCTCTATCACTCAGTGTGAAGCAAGTACATTACGTTATAGGTTATGTCACGTGAGTACGACTGGGTGGGTGAAATCCATGCAACTGCATTTTTGTACCATATTGAATTGACTGGAAAATAGATCACCAAACGTACGTAAACATAGATACGTCATAAAAGAAAGAGCGAGACTTCATTTTACAAGGAACCCTGAAATATTACACAGCCGAACATACAGCAAACGACTTTGGGAATGGAAGCCTCGGATCTCCCTTACTACTTTGGTCAGATTACTCGGGACGAGGCCGAGACACTTCTCAAAAATAATGGATCCGATGGGACTTTCCTCTTGCGTCGCAGTGGGGCCTCCATCGGGGGATTGACCCTCTCGGTGTTACATGATGGACGGGCCAGACACTACTCCATTGATCGTTTATCAGATGGGACGTTCGCCATTGACGGAGGCCGAGCGTTCTCGTCCCCTCGTGCGCTGTGTGGGGCCTACAGCCGTCCATGCCCGGGGATGTGCTGCGAACTCCGCAAGCCCATTTTGCGGCAACAAGGGTCCACTCCGCTCTCGAGCCAGTTCGAGGACGTTGGGGAGCAGATGATACGGGACTTCGTTAAGAAAAAGCATGGCCTTGAGGTGATGTGCAACAAATTGTTGTGTTGAATCATTTCATTGTACTCTTTCCCTTCTGCACATTGTTCATTCGTTATTTTATGTTGATGAAACACTAAAAGCTGCCGAAGTAATATTTTATGGCCAATGGTACTTTAGAGGTAATCTTGTTTTTTCATGACCTTGCCGTTTATGGCAAAACCATAACTTCACAAAATCAACAGTATAAATTTATTGACTTTCTTGGCACATATATTGTCCTTCAGGAAGATTTCTCCTGGATAATCTGTGTTGTCTCGTTACGTAATATGCGTCCAATATGCTGTAGTTCAGATAAAGGCCTTGAATTTCTGTCTTCCTCCTCAAAATGAGACATTCAGCGAACTATATGTTACTTAATTTCTTTAATTGTCTAAAGGAATTTGCATCAATCTATTGTATTAATCTCACCTATTAAAGGTTGAACAACAGCATCAAGAGAAGATTTTAGACAATATATACAACAGCACAATCATGTTTATTTCATAATCATTTCCATTTTATGAACAGGTTCTGTTGTACAACCAAAACTATACCAGATTCTCCTGTCATCTATCCTGTCATCTAAAAAAATGTTCATCTATTACTAAAAGGAGAAGCGTCTGTCTGTGTGTGCGTGGCCGCCACGTTTTAGTCTAAAGGGTTCCTGCTGTCGTAGGATAATAAGAATGTTAAGTTGGTGGGAAAACTATAACAATGGATTTACTTTGAACACAAATTTGTGTCTGTTTAATCATGATGCCGGTTTTAAACACTCTCCTTCCAGGGAGTGAAGAGGAAGAAGCTGGATTTAGAGTTTTAATGTAGCGGTTCCAACGGGATGACAGCAAGAACCCTTTACAATAAAGCTTGTTGGACAGTGAAGGAGCACACAAAGTTATATACAGTAATACGTATCGAAGTAATAGAAAAAAATATCACAGTATATGGAGGGATCATGACGATAGCAGTAGTTATACAACAACTACAGTAGTGGCAAAATATTGGCACCCTTGCACTTTTTTCAAATAATTCACAATTTTCGCTAAAAATAAGTTTAAATTGACAAAAGTATTTGGTGTCCACAATTCTTTATTTCACTGTTAATATTACAGAACCTTTGTTTTTAATTCAGAACTGAATATATCCTTTTAAATCAGAAAATAAAAAGAAATGGCATTGACAAAATTATTGACATCTGATACTTAATATTTGGTAGCACATCCTTTGGACAAAATAACTGCAGTCAAGCACTTCCTATACCCATGAATGAGCTTCCTACACCTCTCTACTGGCAGTTTGTCCCACTCTTCTTGTGCAAACTGCTCCAGTTCTCCCAGATTTGAAGGGTGCCTTCTCCCAACTGCTGTTTTCAGATCTCCCCGCAAGTGTTCAATGGGATTTAGATCTGGACTCATTTCTAGGCACTTCAGAACAGTCCAGCGTTTCGTCTTAAACCATTCCTGGGTGCTTTTTGAAGTGGTTGTCCTGCTGCAAGACCCATGACCTTTGACGGAGACCCAGCTTTCTGACACTGGGTTGAACATTGCGCTCCAAAATGCCTTGGTAATCTCCTGATTCCATGATGCCATCATGATCATGAAAGTAACCTGTTGGTGCCGGTTGGTTTCCTTTTAACCAACGTTTTTATGGCCATCAGGCTTCCGGTAAACCTCCAAAAAGGCTAATTTGCTTTCTTTTTCAATTTCATTTGTAAAGCTAATGCTTGAAAATACCCGACTGAGTTGCCCAAGAAGGTGGTCGACCATGTCTCTGTGCAAAATGGCAAAAGTGTCATCCACTTATCTGATCCAGTATCATGGGAGCCAATTCTCATGAGACTCGAAAATCTTTTGTTCAAGTTCCTCCATCACCAAGTTAGCCACAACAGCAGGGACCGATGAACCAATAGCTGTGCTAAATATTTGTCAATACAGTGTGTTAAAACATCATAGCTTAAGGTTGGGCTATTTAGACATCTTCAGCAGGCTGGCAACATCCTCAGGTGTTAATTGGCTGTTCTGACGGGCCATTTTCCAATCACTAAAATGATTCAAATGATTGAACATGACCCTCACTGTCAGATTGACCCACCCTTCCTAGTCATACTTGATCGCTCCTGGGCTTCGTGTCTTTTGCACCCGAGAAGGTGGAGAATTTTCTGTCAACCCTCGACTCTGACTCTGCTACTGGACTGGATGGCATCAGCTCTCGTATCCTAAAAATCTGCTCTGCTGCTCTTGCACGTCCAATCTCTGCTCTCTTCACCCTCTCATTTGCCTTCGGTCATCTTCCATCTGCTTGGACATCTACCCACATCACTGTATTACTCAAAAATGTGCAAAAACTGATCCCCTAACTACAGACCTATCAGCTTACTTCCAATCATCAGCAATATCATGGAATCCATCATTACAGTTGATATGAAATCCTTCCTTTTCTCCAACAACCTCATCTCAGATCACCAATTTGGTAGCCTGGTGGTGAGTTAACAGTTAAGGTGGCAGGCTTAAGATCCTAGGGTCTTGAGTTCAATCCTCTGTCGTTCCATTGAATTAACACCAGGTGGGTCGACTAAGCCTGTTGTCCTTCCTAGGTTGGTAAAATGAGTACCAGCTAGCTGGTAATGGGGGCATTGCATCAGCGGCACAGCCATGCCCCCAGAAAATGATGCAGCCAAGCAACCACAGGCTGCTTACAAGTTAATAAATAAAACCAATTTGGTTTCAGACCATGTCACTCCACCTTGGATATGCTGCTTCTACTCACCCAACAATGGATGGAAGCCCTCAATGTCAGACATTAAATCAGGGCCTTCTCTCTGGACATATCTTGGGCTTTCAATACAGTTTGGCATCCTGCCTTACTCTCCAAACTCTCTGCCTATGGCATCCAAGGCCAACTCCATACATGGCTTCTGACTTCCTCTACTCTCGTAGCCAACGTGTAGCTCTCAATGGAACCATTTCGTCTGCTCTCCCTGTCCAGGCTGGAGTGCCCCAAGGCAGTAGTCTGTGTCCGATCTTATTCCTGATTTTCATTAATGATGTCTCTGATTATCTGGAAAATCCCCATTATCTATTTGCTGATGTCTCCACCCTCATCCTTCAGACAGGCAGGCTGCAGCCTCTTTCCTCTCTTCAGACCTTGAAAAAATCACAAGATTGTCAAACACTTGGAATATGTTTTTCAATCTGGGCAAACCTCACTCTCACTATCTCTCTCCGAAAGGACCATTTGGCAAACCCTCTGATCTACTTTCTTAACAATCCTCTTGAGGAAATTCAGTCATTCAAATTACTGGGTCTCACTATCACTATCAGCCACTATATTTCTTGGGCAAACCACATTTCAAAGTTGGCCTCCAAAGCTAGTTGTCGTCTGGGCATCCTTAGCAGACCTGAACTCCTGTCCACCTACAAGACAATCATCTGCAGCTTGATGGAGGAATGCTCTCCCATCTGGGACGGCTGCCATGTCTCACATCTTCCTCAACTCGAAACCATGGAAACCAAGGCCTTCAAGATCATTGGCATCTCCCTCGCTGAAGCCCACTCCATGGAACTATCACTTTTCCATCGCAGACAGGTCAGTTGTCTCTCTATCCCCTACCGTCTCCTTTCTGATCTTGCAGCCTCTGCTCTTTCCATGCATTTCATTTCTTTCCGTGCATCTTTCCGTGCATTTGACATTTGATTTCCTTTGACCCTTCCTCCCCCCAGGTTTCTGCAGGATACATACAATCCAGCATCACCCCCTTTCTTCTGAAACTACCTAAATGCAGGGTCATTGCCCACCCCACTCATCAGTTCCTCTTTTTTCCCGCATGTAGAACCAACTTCCACATTCTCTTCAATCTCATTTGTCCCTCCAGGACCTCAAGACAGCTGTTCACCACCATCTCAGATCGTCCCCAATCCAAAACCATGATCTTTCTTACCCTCGTTACCTTCCTCACTCACCCAAAGCCCTCTTCCTTCCAAACTTCCAGTTTTTCCTTCCGAAGAGTTTCCTTCCTTGTCCATCTTGTCCCCTTCCTCTTTCTGCTGTTATTTGTCGTGTTACATCCTGATCCATTCAGTGCAGTCCAATGTTTCAGCCACACTAGAGCGGTCTTCATCAGTGGCTACATGTATTGTTTTCCATATTACTCACAATGTAGTACCCTCACAATGTATGCAGCACTAAAACACTAAACACCTTCAAAATTTCCCAGAACAACTTCATTATGCTCATTTTCATCTATAAATACACATTTTTATACCATGCATGTTTCATGAGTTCCAGTCTGGGTGTGTACAATTTCAAAGTTTGAGTTATTCATGTAAACCTTACGTACGTAAGTAAATTTCTTCCGCAAATTTATTTTTTGATAAACCTATAAATAACTTCCAAAGTTATAATCTGGGTTTTCTCTTATTGACAAACGTTCCTTGTTTTGTTCCTGTGATCCACGTAGGGAGCTGAGGCTGAGAGATTGATCAAGAATCAGAGAGCTTCACTGGAGACCATGATCGTTAAAGACTTGCATGAGAAGATGCCCTGGTTTCACGGAGAGATCAAACGTGAAGAGGCAGCTGAGAGACTTGCTGCCAAAGGCAAAGGGAATGGTCGCTTCTTGTAAGTGTCGGAATATATTGCAGAAGTCCCAAAGGGACGAGTGTTTATGTTATGAGAGTTGACAAGTGGGTCTGTAGCCCTACCACTTACTCATGCCAGGCTTTGCACTTAATGATTACTCTTGTACCTTCGAAGATAAACCCAACTACTGATAAATTAAACCTCAACCTCTGAGGTTAAACCTCAATTAAACCTCTGAGATAACCTCAGAAAAAATGATAAATTAAATATCAAACAGGAATTGGAAAATTATATGTCGTAAAGTAAGATGAAGAGCTCCTGAATCTCAGGGATGCCCACCTCACCCATAGCAGCTCGATAACGAACCATAAAACAGCTGTGTGTGGGTGGCATGTGGAACACGGGCCTATTGGCAGAGATTGGGTGGTGGGCAGAAAATCACAGAAATACCATTGAATTTGAAAAAAGAAAAAAACACACCTGAGATGTGGGTTTTGTCTGTTCGGGTAGCACGTGGCAGCCAGTATCACCAAGTGACGTTTATTGGCACGTGTTGCGCATTGCTGCTCGTATAATTTCGGGTCATGACCTCATTTTTCATTTTCAAATCACATGGCTGGATAATTTTCTCAACATATATTGGAAACCTGCATCTACCAGACAGCTCCATGCCACGCTACCTGCTGCCCTGAAATATCTGTGCGCCACTCACCTTCTGTCAAATATGATTTGCTGTCGCATGCCACTTGCACCCAGTGTTTTTTTCAACTATCAGCTTGAAGCAGGTGAAATTCCCTCTAAGCCTCTTCATTAGACCCATACACTACAGATTGCAAATCCTCTTACCAGCATCTCCACTGATTTGCCTCCTACTTTACTTTTCCACTTAGGGTTAACATTTCAAGCATCACAATTAGACTCAGATTTTAAAATTCTACTTGCACATAACTCTCCAACAAATGTTTCTCAAACTGTTGTCGAATGAAGCACATCTGCATGAGTCTTTCCTCAACATCAATCCATTTCACCCCGATTTTCTACCAAAATGGGCCCCATAGCTCTCTTCGTTTGGTGTATGTTTGAACTTTCAAAAAACAAGACACTCCAGAGAGGGACACTCCGAAAAAAGAGGACTCTCTTTTCAAGAGTTTATTTTATGTATTGAGAAATCATATTGGCAGTCTCATTGGGTGTGCTCCACACCTCGATTAACTTTGGCTGCAAGCCGCCATTTTTCCAGTCAAAGTACTTATTGTGCTTGTCTGAGTTCACATGAGATTGTAAATCAATAGTACGGTACCTTTATTTGCCACAGAGACGTACATACCAAGCACTCTGTTTCCCATTATTTTCGACCACTTCGAATGGGAATTTTGTCGAGTTCTGTTGTGAATTTACTTTCGTTTTGGCATTGTAAATAGTACTTGAAGAAAATCAAACAATGGTACGGACTCAGAAAAGACACTGAATCGCGGACTGGGCATGTCACTGGACTCTCTCTCTCTCTCTCTCTCTCACTCTCACTCTCTCTCACTCTTTCTCACTTTGAGATTGGACAGGAAGTCCCAGACATTTTTTAGATATTAAAAAAACCCAGCTGGATGGAGATTTAAGGAACAAAAAGGAGGACATGCTGAGGGAAAAACCATACATATGGTAAGCCTATTTATCACATTGATGCTGTCTATTTAAAAAATGGCAACTGCTGTTAAAAAAGTCAATTACACCGCTGTCAACTTTATCACCTTGGCTTACAAACATTGGTTGTTAAGGAAGAGCTGGCTTTGCAAGTGATTAGCGATGAATACAGCGATTCTTATGTATGAAGATCAGTGATTTATACAGCGATTCGTAGGTATGAAGCTCCATTGAACAGAAACCGTTATGATCTGTTCCAAGGCAAGGCATTTTTTATTAGGCCGAAACAAAATGGCAGATTAAGAACCCTCCGAAGAGAATGCACGTTGACCAAGGATAAGCCTGTGTTTGGTGTTATTTTAATAAGGCTGTTAATTATCTGCAAAAGATGTGTTTAACTTTACTTAAACACCAGTTTTCATTAATGCACTCCCTTGGAGTTCCACCACTCTGTATGCATGCAAAGTTTCGGGCCGCTCGGTTTCATGGTTTTGGAGTTGTGGAGGAAACACACACACGGCGGGAGATGGCTGTTTGCAATCATTTCTGCGTGTGTCTGTCCGGGCCCTAACTTTTTTACCATTTGAGCTTTTGTCATCAAACCTTCAACAAAGCTTTTTATGAGAATATGGAGAAGTCAAATTAATAATTTTGTCAAAAGGTCGAAGGTCAGCCTCACCTAAAATCATAAATTTCCATCCAATTGATCTGTAATTTTAAGTTATCATTTGAATTTTGTCATTAAATTTTCAACAAAGCTTCATTATGAGAATATGGAGCAGACAAATTAATAATTTGGTCAAAAGATTAAAGGTCAGCATCACATAAAATCGTCACTTCTCATTTTGTTAACTTAATTTTTTTGGGAATTTACATATTGGGTCACTGAGTTGTTGTTTTTTATTAAAAGGTCAAAGGTCAATGTTTTGGTGAAAGATTAAAAGGTCAACTATTTTCATTGCATAAAATCGTCAACTTTCATCCGATTGTTTTTGAATTTGAGCAGGTTATTTCATAATGGGTCACTGAAGCATATTGCTTTTCATGTCAAAAGGTCTAGATTGCCTAAAATTGTCAATTTTTCGTATTTGATTTTTGCTGTTTTTGTCATGCAGAAGAAGAAGTCTGAATACAAAGCGGACTCGGACGTGCTTTGCATTTTAAGATTTTTTTCTAGTTACTATTGTTGCTAATGGGTTTATAATTACAATGATTATATTGTTTGTTACAATAGCAAGTTTTGTGGAATATACTGGTTTTACAGACTTCGCCAGCGAAAGTCAGGATTTGTCATCAGCCTTTGGTACAAGAAGAAAGACTATCATTACACGATCGACAGAGACAAGGCAGATCGACTGTCCATTCCTGAAGGAAAAAAGTTTGACACCCTGTGCCAGGTTCAGTTTCAGTACTTTCTTGCTTATTTAATACTTTTTGCCTCGTACCACATCCAAAATACACAGGAATGCTATGCATTTGAAGAGGTGTTCCCAGGTGTCCAGTGTGGTGGATTCCGAGTTAATTAATCTTTTCACAACAGTACATTGTGCTTCTGCTATTCCTCCGCAATAACATCATTATGAACTACTTAGCAATTTCCCAAGACAATTTCAAATTAATATCGTGATTATTTTTCCTTAGACATTGTTTTTGTATTTCATGCAAATGTCACGACTATAATTACCTCCACCACCAAAGGTGGATTGAGGTTATGTTGTCACCCCTGCCTGTCTGTCTGTTTGTGAACAAGATATCTCAAAAAGTTGTGGACGGATTCGGACGAAATTTAGCAGAGATGTAGCATATGTGACAAGGACGAAATTATTAGATTTTGGTGAAGATCCGGATTCGGATCCGGATACATGAATTTTTAGAGTGAATCTCCACCATTGGGAGATAGGGCCATAAACGTAGCAGGATATCTCAAAAGGT
>NW_027620068.1:0-19245 GCF_964187855.1 Myxine glutinosa
ACAAGTGCGAAAAGTGGTTTTTCCACACTAATACAAGTGCAAAAGTGGTTTCCTGCACCAACACAAGTGCGAAAAGTGGTTTTTCAACACTAACACAAGTGCGAAAAGTGGTTTTTCCACACTAATACAAGTGCAAAAGTGGTTTCTTGCACCAACACAAGTGCGAAAAGTGGTTTTTCAACACTAACACAAGTGCGAAAAGTGGTTTTTCAACACTAACACAAGTGCGAAAAGTGGTTTTACCACACTAATACAAGTGCAAAAGTGGTTTCCTGCACCAACACAAGTGCAAAAAGTGGTTTTCCAACACTAACACAAGTGCGAAAAGTGGTTTTTCAACACTATCACAAGTGCAAAAAGTGTTTTTTCCACACTAATACAAGTGCAAAAGTGGTTTACTGCACCAACACAAGTGCGAAAAGTGGTTTTTCAACACTAACACAAGTGCGAAAAGTGGTTTTTCAACACTAACACAAGTGCGAAAAGTGGTTTTTCCACACTAATACAAGTGCAAAAGTGATTTCCTGCACCAACACAAGTGCGAAAAGTGGTTTTTCAACACTAACACAAGTGCAAAAAGTGGTTTTTCAACACTATCACAAGTGCAAAAAGTGTTTTTTCCACACTAATACAAGTGCAAAAGTGGTTTCCTGCACCAACACAAGTGCGAAAAGTGGTTTTTCAACACTAACACAAGTGTGAAAAGTGGTTTTTCAACACTAACACAAGTGCGAAAAGTGGTTTTTCAACACTAACACAAGTGCGAAAAGTGTTTTTTCCACACTAATACAAGTGCAAAAGTGGTTTCCTGCACCAACACAAGTGCGAAAAGTGGTTTTTCAACACTAACACAAGTGCGAAAAGTGGTTTTTCAACACTAACACAAGTGCGAAAATTGGTTTTTCAACACTAACACAAGTGCGAAAAGTGGTTTTTCCACACTAATACAAGTGCAAAAGTGGTTTCCTGCACCAACACAAGTGCGAAAAGTGGTTTTTCAACACTAACACAAGTGCGAAAAGTGGTTTTTCAACACTATCACAAGTGCAAAAAGTGTTTTTTCCACACTAATCCAAGTGCAAAAGTGGTTTCCTGCACCAACACAAGTGTGAAAAGTGGTTTTTCAACACTAACACAAGTGCGAAAAGTGGTTTTTCAACACTAACTCAAGTGCGAAAAGTGTTTTTTCCACACTAATACAAGTGCAAAAGTGGTTTCCTGCACCAACACAAGTGCGAAAAGTGGTTTTTCAACACTAACACAAGTGCGAAAAGTGGTTTTTCAACACTAACACGAGTGCGAAAAGTGGTTTTTCAACACTAACACAAGTGCGAAAAGTGGTTTTTCCACACTAATACAAGTACAAAAGTGGTTTCCTGCACCAACACAAGTGCGAAAAGTGGTTTTTCAACACTAACACAAGTGCGAAAAGTGGTTTTTCAACACTATCACAAGTGCAAAAAGTGTTTTTTCCACACTAATACAAGTGCAAAAGTGGTTTCCTGCACCAACACAAGTGCGAAAAGTGGTTTTTCAACACTAACACAAGTGCAAAAAGTGGTTTTTCAACACTAACACAAGTGCAAAAAGTGGTTTTTCCACACTAATACAAGTGCAAAAGTGGTTTCCTGCACCAACACAAGTGCGAAAAGTGGTTTTTCAACACTAACACAAGTGCGAAAAGTGGTTTTTCAACGCTATCACAAGTGCAAAAAGTGTTTTTTCCACACTAATACAAGTGCAAAAGTGGTTTCCTGCACCAACACAAGTGCGAAAAGTGGTTTATCAACACTAACACAAGTGCGAAAAGTGGTTTTTCACCACTAACACAATTGCGAAAAGTGGTTTTTCCACACTAAAACAAGTGCAAAAGTGGTTTCCTGCACCAACACAAGTGCGAAAAGTGGTTTTTCAACACTAACACAAGTGCGAAAAGTGGTTTTTCAACACTAACACAAGTGCGAAAAGTGTTTTTTCCACACTACTACAAGTGCAAAAGTGCTTTCCTGCACCAACACAAGTGCGAAAATAGTTTTTCAACACTAACACAAGTGCGAAAAGTGGTTTTTCAACACTAACACAAGTGCAAAAAGTGATTTTTCAACACTAACACAAGTGCGAAAAGTGGTTTTTCAACACTAACACAAGTGCGAAAAGTGGTTTTTCCACACTAATACAAGTGCAAAAGTGGTTTCCTGCACCAACACAAGTGCGAAAAGTGGTTTTTCAACACTAACACAAGTGCGAAAAGTGGTTTTTCAACACTATCACAAGTGCAAAAAGTGTTTTTTCCACACTAATACAAGTGCAAAAGTGGTTTCCTGCACCAACACAAGTGCGAAAAGTGGTTTTTCAACACTAACACAAGTGCGAAAAGTGGTTTTTCAACACTATCACAAGTGCGAAAAGTGGTTTTTCCACACTAATACAAGTGCAAAAGTGGTTTCCTGCACCAACACAAGTGCGAAAAGTGGTTTTTCAACACTAACACAAGTGCGAAAAGTGGTTTTTCAACACTATCACAAGTGCAAAAAGTGTTTTTTCCACACTAATACAAGTGCAAAAGTGGTTTCCTGCACCAACACAAGTGCGAAAAGTGGTTTTTCCACACTAACACAAGTGCAAAATGTGGTTTTTCAACACTAACACAAGTGCGAAAAGTGGTTTTTCCACACTAATACAAGTGCAAAAGTGGTTTCCTGCACCAACACTAGTGCGGAAAGTGGTTTTTCAACACTAACACAAGTGCAAAAAGTGGTTTTTCAACACTAACACAAGTGCGAAAAGTGGTTTTTTCCACATTAATACAAGTGCAAAAGTGGTTTCCTGCACCAATACAAGTGCGAAAAGTGGTTTTTCAACACTAACACAGGTGCGAAAAGTGGTTTTTCAACACTATCACAAGTGCAAAAAGTGTTTTTTCCACACTAATACAAGTGAAAAAGTGGTTTCCTGCACCAACACAAGTGCGAAAAGTGGATTTTCAACACTAACACAAGTGCGAAAATTGGTTTCCTTCACCAACACCAGTGCGAAAAGTGGTTTTTCCACACTAATACAAGTGCAAAAGTGGTTTCCTGCACCAACACAAGTGCGAAAAGTGGTTTTTCAACACCAACACAAGTGCGAAAAGTGATTTTTCAACACTAACACAAGTGCGAAAAGTGGTTTTCCACACTAATACAAGTGCAAAAGTGGTTTCCTGCACCAACACAAGTGCGAAAAGTGGTTTTTCAACACTAACACTAGTGCGAAAAGTGGTTTTTCAACACTATCACAAGTGCAAAAAGTGTTTTTTCCACACTAATACAAGTGCAAAAGTGGTTTCCTGCACCAACACAAGTGCGAAAAGTGGATTTTCAACACTAACACAAGTGCGAAAAGTGGTTTTTCAACACTATCACAAGTGCAAAAAGTGTTTTTTCCATGCTAACACAAGTGCAAAAGTGGTTTCCAACACAAGTTGGTTTTTTCCAACACAAGTGCAAAAGTGGTTTCCTGCACCAACACAAGTGCGAAAAGTGGTTTTTCAACACTAACACAAGTGCAGAAACTGGTTTTTCAACACTATCACAAGTGCAAAAAGTGTTTTTTCCACACTAATACAAGTGCAAAAGTGGTTTCCTGCACCAACACAAGTGGGAAAAGTGGATTTTCAACACTAACACAAGTGCGAAAAGTGGGTTTTCAACACTAACACAAGTGCGAAAAGTGGTTTCCTTCACCAACACCAGTGCGAAAAGTGGTTTTTCAACACTAACACAAGTGCGAAAAGTGGTTTTTCCACACTAATACAAGTGCAAAAGTGGTTTCCTGCACCAACACAAGTGCGAAAAGTAGTTTTTCAACACTAACACAAGTGCGAAAAGTGGGTTTTCAACACTAACACAAGTGCGAAAAGTGGTTTCCTTCACCAACACCAGTGCGAAAAGTGGTTTTTCAACACTAACACAAGTGCGAAAAGTGGTTTTTCCACACTAATACAAGTGCAAAAGTGGTTTCCTGCACCAACACAAGTGCGAAAAGTAGTTTTTCAACACTAACACAAGTGCGAAAAGTGGTTTTTCAACACTAACACAAGTGCGAAAAGTGATTTTTCAACACTAACACAAGTGCGAAAAGTGGTTTTTCAACACTAACACAAGTGCGAAAAGTGGTTTTTCCACACTAATACAAGTGCAAAAGTGGTTTCCTGCACCAACACAAGTGCGAAAAGTGGTTTTTCAACACTAACACAAGTGTGAAAAGTGGTTTTTCAACACTATCACAAGTGCAAAAAGTGTTTTTTCCACACTAATACAAGTGCAAAAGTGGTTTCCTGCACCAACACAAGTGCGAAAAGTGGTTTTTCAACACTAACACAAGTGCGAAATGTGGTTTTTCAACACTAACACAAGTGCGAAAAGTGGTTTTTCCACACTAATACAAGTGCAAAAGTGGTTTCCTGCACCAACACTAGTGCGGAAAGTGGTTTTTCAACACTAACACAGGTGCGAAAAGTGGTTTTTCAACACTATCACAAGTGCAAAAAGTGTTTTTTCCACACTAATACAAGTGAAAAAGTGGTTTCCTGCACCAACACAAGTGCGAAAAGTGGATTTTCAACACTAACACAAGTGCGAAAATTGGTTTCCTTCACCAACACCAGTGCGAAAAGTGGTTTTTCCACACTAATACAAGTGCAAAAGTGGTTTCCTGCACCAACACAAGTGCGAAAAGTGGTTTTTCAACACCAACACAAGTGCGAAAAGTGATTTTTCAACACTAACACAAGTGCGAAAAGTGGTTTTCCACACTAATACAAGTGCAAAAGTGGTTTCCTGCACCAACACAAGTGCGAAAAGTGGTTTTTCAACACTAACACTAGTGCGAAAAGTGGTTTTTCAACACTATCACAAGTGCAAAAAGTGTTTTTTCCACACTAATACAAGTGCAAAAGTGGTTTCCTGCACCAACACAAGTGCGAAAAGTGGATTTTCAACACTAACACAAGTGCGAAAAGTGGTTTTTCAACACTATCACAAGTGCAAAATGTGTTTTTTCCATGCTAACACAAGTGCAAAAGTGGTTTCCAACACAAGTTGGTTTTTTCCAACACAA
This sequence comes from Myxine glutinosa, assembly GCF_964187855.1. Lineage (NCBI taxonomy): Eukaryota > Metazoa > Chordata > Myxini > Myxiniformes > Myxinidae > Myxine > Myxine glutinosa. Next base: position 5,101 of record NW_027620068.1, read on the forward strand.
GTGCAAAAGTGGTTTCCTGCACCAACACAAGTGCGAAAAGTGGTTTTTCAACACTAACACAAGTGCAGAAACTGGTTTTTCAACACTATCACAAGTGCAAAAAGTGTTTTTTCCACACTAATACAAGTGCAAAAGTGGTTTCCTGCACCAACACAAGTGGGAAAAGTGGATTTTCAACACTAACACAAGTGCGAAAAGTGGGTTTTCAACACTAACACAAGTGCGAAAAGTGGTTTCCTTCACCAACACCAGTGCGAAAAGTGGTTTTTCAACACTAACACAAGTGCGAAAAGTGGTTTTTCCACACTAATACAAGTGCAAAAGTGGTTTCCTGCACCAACACAAGTGCGAAAAGTAGTTTTTCAACACTAACACAAGTGCGAAAAGTGGTTTTTCAACACTAACACAAGTGCGAAAAGTGATTTTTCAACACTAACACAAGTGTGAAAAGTGGTTTTTCAACACTAACACAAGTGCGAAATGTGGTTTTTCAACACTAACACAAGTGCGAAAAGTGGTTTTTCCACACTAATACAAGTGCAAAAGTGGTTTCCTGCACCAACACTAGTGCGGAAAGTGGTTTTTCAACACTAACACAAGTGCAAAAAGTGGTTTTTCAACACTAACACAAGTGCGAAAAGTGGGTTTTCAACACTAACACAAGTGCGAAAAGTGGTTTCCTTCACCAACACCAGTGCGAAAAGTGGTTTTTCAACACTAACACAAGTGCGAAAAGTGGTTTTTCCACACTAATACAAGTGCAAAAGTGGTTTCCTGCACCAACACAAGTGCGAAAAGTAGTTTTTCAACACTAACACAAGTGCGAAAAGTGGTTTTTCAACACTAACACAAGTGCGAAAAGTGATTTTTCAACACTAACACAAGTGTGAAAAGTGGTTTTTCAACACTAACACAAGTGCGAAATGTGGTTTTTCAACACTAACACAAGTGCGAAAAGTGGTTTTTCCACACTAATACAAGTGCAAAAGTGGTTTCCTGCACCAACACTAGTGCGGAAAGTGGTTTTTCAACACTAACACAAGTGCAAAAAGTGGTTTTTCAACACTAACACAAGTGCGAAAAGTGGTTTTTCAACACTATCACAAGTGCAAAAAGTGTTTTTTCCACACTAATACAAGTGCAAAAGTGGTTTCCTGCACCAACACAAGTGCGAAAAGTAGTTTTTCAACACTAACACAAGTGCGAAAAGTGGTTTTTCAACACTAACACAAGTGCGAAAAGTGATTTTTCAACACTAACACAAGTGTGAAAAGTGGTTTTTCAACACTAACACAAGTGCGAAATGTGGTTTTTCAACACTAACACAAGTGCAAAATGTGTTTTTTCCACACTAATACAAGTGCAAAAGTGGTTTCCTGCACCAACACAAGTGCGAAAAGTGGTTTTTCAACACTAACACAAGTGCGAAAAGTGGTTTTTCAACACTAACACAAGTGCGAAAAGTGGTTTTTCAACACTATCACAAGTGCAAAAAGTGTTTTTTCCACACTAATACAAGTGCAAAAGTGGTTTCCTGCACCACACAAGTGCGAAAAGTGGTTTTTAAACACTAACACAAGTGCGAAAAGTGGTTTTTCAACACTATCACAAGTGCAAAAAGTGTTTTTTCCACACTAATACAAGTGCAAAAGTGGTTTCCTGCACCAACACAAGTGCGAAAAGTGGTTTTTCAACACTAACACAAGTGCGAAAAGTGGTTTTTCAACACTAACACAAGTGCGAAAAGTGTTTTTTCCACACTAATACAAGTGCAAAAGTCGTTTCCTGCACCAACACAAGTGCGAAAAGTGGTTTTTCAACACTATCACAAGTGCAAAAAGTGGTTTTTCAACACTAACACAAGTGCGAAAAGTGGTTTTTCAACACTAACACAAGTGCGAAAAGTGGTTTTTCAACACCAACACAAGTGCGAAAAGTGGTTTTTCCACACTAATACAAGTGCAAAAGTGTTTCCTGCACCAACACAAGTGCGAAAAGTGGTTTTTCAACACTAACACACGTGCGAAAAGTGGTTTTTCAACACTATCACAAGTGCAAAAAGTGTTTTTTCCACACTAATACAAGTGCAAAAGTGGTTTCCTGCACCAACACAAGTGCGAAAAGTGGTTTTTCAACACTAACACAAGTGCGAAAAGTGGTTTTTCAACACTAACACAAGTGCGAAAAGTGGTTTTTCAACACTAACACAAGTGCAAAAAGTGGTTTTTCCACACTAATACAAGTGCAAAAGTGGTTTCCTGCACCAACACAAGTGCAAAAAGTGGTTTTTCAACACTAACACAAGTGCGAAAAGTGGTTTTTCAACACTAACACAAGTGCGAAAAGTGGTTTTTCAACACTAACACAAGTGCGAAAAGTGGTTTTTCCACACTAATACAAGTGCAAAAGTGGTTTCCTGCACCAACACAAGTGCGAAAAGTGGTTTTTCAACACTAACACAAGTGCGAAAAGTGGTTTTTCCACACTAATACAAGTGCAAAAGTGGTTTCTTGCACCAACACAAGTGCGAAAAGTGGTTTTTCAACACTAACACAAGTGCGAAAAGTGGTTTTTCAACACTAACACAAGTGCGAAAAGTGGTTTTACCACACTAATACAAGTGCAAAAGTGGTTTCCTGCACCAACACAAGTGCAAAAAGTGGTTTTCCAACACTAACACAAGTGCGAAAAGTGGTTTTTCAACACTATCACAAGTGCAAAAGTGGTTTCCTGCACCAACACAAGAGCGAAAAGTGGTTTTTCAACACTAACACAAGTGCGAAAAGTGGTTTTTCAACACTAACACAAGTGCGAAAAGTGTTTTTTCCACACTACTACAAGTGCAAAAGTGGTTTCCTGCACCAACACAAGTGCGAAAATAGTTTTTCAACACTAACACAAGTGTGAAAAGTGGTTTTTCAACACTAACACAAGTGCGAAAAGTGATTTTTCAACACTAACACAAGTGCGAAAAGTGGTTTTTCAACACTAACACAAGTGCGAAAAGTGGTTTTTTCCACACTAATACAAGTGCAAAAGTGGTTTCCTGCACCAACACAAGTGCGAAAAGTGGTTTTTCAACACTAACACAAGTGCAAAAAGTGGTTTTTCAACACTATCACAAGTGCAAAAAGTGTTTTTTCCACACTAATACAAGTGCAAAAGTGGTTTCCTGCACCAACACAAGTGCGAAAAGTGGTTTTTCAACACTAACACAAGTGCGAAAAGTGGTTTTTCAACACTAACACAAGTGCGAAAATTGGTTTTTCAACACTAACACAAGTGCGAAAAGTGGTTTTTCCACACTAATACAAGTGCAAAAGTGGTTTCCTGCACCAACACAAGTGCGAAAAGTGGTTTTTCAACACTAACACAAGTGCGAAAAGTGGTTTTTCAACACTATCACAAGTGCAAAAAGTGTTTTTTCCACACTAATCCAAGTGCAAAAGTGGTTTCCTGCACCAACACAAGTGCGAAAAGTGGTTTTTCAACACTAACACAAGTGCGAAAAGTGGTTTTTCAACACTAACTCAAGTGCGAAAAGTGTTTTTTCCACACTAATACAAGTGCAAAAGTGGTTTCCTGCACCAACACAAGTGCGAAAAGTGGTTTTTCAACACTAACACAAGTGCGAAAAGTGGTTTTTCAACACTAACACGAGTGCGAAAAGTGGTTTTTCAACACTAACACAAGTGCGAAAAGTGGTTTTTCCACACTAATACAAGTACAAAAGTGGTTTCCTGCACCAACACAAGTGCGAAAAGTGGTTTTTCAACACTAACACAAGTGCGAAAAGTGGTTTTTCAACACTATCACAAGTGCAAAAAGTGTTTTTTCCACACTAATACAAGTGCAAAAGTGGTTTCCTGCACCAACACAAGTGCGAAAAGTGGTTTTTCAACACTAACACAAGTGCAAAAAGTGGTTTTTCAACACTAACACAAGTGCAAAAAGTGGTTTTTCCACACTAATACAAGTGCAAAAGTGGTTTCCTGCACCAACACAAGTGCGAAAAGTGGTTTTTCAACACTAACACAAGTGCGAAAAGTGGTTTTTCAACGCTATCACAAGTGCAAAAAGTGTTTTTTCCACACTAATACAAGTGCAAAAGTGGTTTCCTGCACCAACACAAGTGCGAAAAGTGGTTTATCAACACTAACACAAGTGCGAAAAGTGGTTTTTCACCACTAACACAATTGCGAAAAGTGGTTTTTCCACACTAAAACAAGTGCAAAAGTGGTTTCCTGCACCAACACAAGTGCGAAAAGTGGTTTTTCAACACTAACACAAGTGCGAAAAGTAGTTTTTCAACACTATCACAAGTGCAAAAAGTGTTTTTTCCACACTCATACAAGTGCAAAAGTGGTTTCCTGCACCAACACAAGAGCGAAAAGTGGTTTTTCAACACTAACACAAGTGCGAAAAGTGGTTTTTCAACACTAACACAAGTGCGAAAAGTGTTTTTTCCACACTACTACAAGTGCAAAAGTGGTTTCCTGCACCAACACAAGTGCGAAAATAGTTTTTCAACACTAACACAAGTGCGAAAAGTGGTTTTTCAACACTAACACAAGTGCAAAAAGTGATTTTTCAACACTAACACAAGTGCGAAAAGTGGTTTTTCAACACTAACACAAGTGCGAAAGTGGTTTTTCCACACTAATACAAGTGCAAAAGTGGTTTCCTGCACCAACACAAGTGCGAAAAGTGGTTTTTCAACACTAACACAAGTGCGAAAAGTGGTTTTTCAACACTATCACAAGTGCAAAAAGTGTTTTTTCCACACTAATACAAGTGCAAAAGTGGTTTCCTGCACCAACACAAGTGCGAAAAGTGGTTTTTCAACACTAACACAAGTGCGAAAAGTGGTTTTTCAACACTATCACAAGTGCGAAAAGTGGTTTTTCCACACTAATACAAGTGCAAAAGTGGTTTCCTGCACCAACACAAGTGCGAAAAGTGGTTTTTCAACACTAACACAAGTGCGAAAAGTGGTTTTTCAACACTATCACAAGTGCAAAAAGTGTTTTTTCCACACTAATACAAGTGCAAAAGTGGTTTCCTGCACAAACACAAGTGCGAAAAGTGGTTTTTTCAACACTAACACAAGTGCGAAATGTGGTTTTTCAACACTAACACAAGTGCGAAAAGTGGTTTTTCCACACTAATACAAGTGCAAAAGTGGTTTCCTGCACCAACACTAGTGTGGAAAGTGGTTTTTCAACACTAACACAAGTGCAAAAAGTGGTTTTTCAACACTATCACAAGTGCAAAATGTGTTGTTTCCACACTAATACAAGTGCAAAAGTGGTTTCCTGCACCAACACAAGTGCGAAAAGTGGTTTTTCAACACTAACACAAGTGCGAAAAGTGGTTTTTCAACACTAACACAAGTGCGAAAAGTGGTTTTTCAACACTATCACAAGTGCAAAAAGTGTTTTTTCCACACTAATACAAGTGCAAAAGTGGTTTCCTGCACCACACAAGTGCGAAAAGTGGTTTTTAAACACTAACACAAGTGCGAAAAGTGGTTTTTCAACACTATCACAAGTGCAAAAAGTGTTTTTTCCACACTAATACAAGTGCAAAAGTGGTTTCCTGCACCAACACAAGTGCGAAAAGTGGTTTTTCCACACTAAAACAAGTGCAAAAGTGGTTTCCTGCACAAACACAAGTGCGAAAAGTGGTTTTTCAACACTAACACAAGTGCGAAAAGTAGTTTTTCAACACTATCACAAGTGCAAAAAGTGTTTTTCCACACTCATACAAGTGCAAAAGTGGTTTCCTGCACCAACACAAGAGCGAAAAGTGGTTTTTCAACACTAACACAAGTGCGAAAAGTGGTTTTTCAACACTAACACAAGTGCGAAAAGTGTTTTTTCCACACTACTACAAGTGCAAAAGTGGTTTCCTGCACCAACACAAGTGCGAAAATAGTTTTTCAACACTAACACAAGTGCGAAAGTGGTTTTTCAACACTAACACAAGTGCGAAAAGTGATTTTTCAACACTAACACAAGTGCGAAAAGTGGTTTTTCAACACTAACACAAGTGCGAAAAGTGGTTTTTCCACACTAATACAAGTGCAAAAGTGGTTTCCTGCACCAACACAAGTGCGAAAAGTGGTTTTTCACACTAACACAAGTGCGAAAAGTGGTTCTTCAACACTATCACAAGTGCAAAAAGTGTTTTTTCCACACTAATACAAGTGCAAAAGTGGTTTCCTGCACCAACACAAGTGCGAAAAGTGGTTTTTCAACACTAACACAAGTGCGAAAAGTGGTTTTTCAACACTATCACAAGTGCGAAAAGTGGTTTTTCCACACTAATACAAGTGCAAAAGTGGTTTCCTGCACCAACACAAGTGCGAAAAGTGGTTTTTCAACACTAACACAAGTGCGAAAAGTGGTTTTTCAACACTATCACAAGTGCAAAAAGTGTTTTTTCCACACTAATACAAGTGCAAAAGTGGTTTCCTGCACCAACACAAGTGCGAAAAGTGGTTTTTCAACACTAACACAAGTGCGAAATGTGGTTTTTCAACACTAACACAAGTGCGAAAAGTGGTTTTTCCACACTAATACAAGTGCAAAAGTGGTTTCCTGCACCAACACTAGTGCGGAAAGTGGTTTTTCAACACTAACACAAGTGCAAAAAGTGGTTTTTCAACACTATCACAAGTGCAAAATGTGTTTTTTCCACACTAATACAAGTGCAAAAGTGGTTTCCTGCACCAACACAAGTGCGAAAAGTGGTTTTTCAACACTAACACAAGTGCGAAAAGTGGTTTTTCAACACTAACACAAGTGCGAAAAGTGGTTTTTCAACACTAACACAAGTGCGAAAAGTGGTTTTTCCACACTAATACAAGTGCAAAAGTGGTTTCCTGCACCAACACAAGTGCGAAAAGTGGTTTTTCAACACTAACACAAGTGCGAAAAGTGGTTTTTCCACACTAACACAAGTGCAAAAGTGGTTTCTTGCACCAACACAAGTGCGAAAAGTGGTTTTTCAACACTAACACAAGTGCGAAAAGTGGTTTTTCAACACTAACACAAGTGCGAAAAGTGGTTTTACCACACTAATACAAGTGCAAAAGTGGTTTCCTGCACCAACACAAGTGCAAAAAGTGGTTTTCCAACACTAACACAAGTGCGAAAAGTGGTTTTTCAACACTATCACAAGTGCAAAAAGTGTTTTTTCCACACTAATACAAGTGCAAAAGTGGTTTTTTTGCACCAACACAAGTGCGAAAAGTGGTTTTTCAACACTAACACAAGTGCGAAAAGTGGTTTTTCAACACTATCACAAGTGCAAAAAGTGTTTTTTCCACACTAATACAAGTGCAAAAGTGGTTTCCTGCACCAACACAAGTGCGAAAAGTGGTTTTTCCACACTAAAACAAGTGCAAAAGTGGTTTCCTGCACCAACACAAGTGCGAAAAGTGGTTTTTCAACACTAACACAAGTGCGAAAAGTAGTTTTTCAACACTATCACAAGTGCAAAAAGTGTTTTTCCACACTCATACAAGTGCAAAAGTGGTTTCCTGCACCAACACAAGGGCGAAAAGTGGTTTTTCAACACTAACACAGGTGCGAAAAGTGGTTTTTCAACACTATCACAAGTGCAAAAAGTGTTTTTTCCACACTAATACAAGTGAAAAAGTGGTTTCCTGCACCAACACAAGTGCGAAAAGTGGATTTTCAACACTAACACAAGTGCGAAAATTGGTTTCCTTCACCAACACCAGTGCGAAAAGTGGTTTTTCCACACTAATACAAGTGCAAAAGTGGTTTCCTGCACCAACACAAGTGCGAAAAGTGGTTTTTCAACACCAACACAAGTGCGAAAAGTGATTTTTCAACACTAACACAAGTGCGAAAAGTGGTTTTTCCACACTAATACAAGTGCAAAAGTGGTTTCCTGCACCAACACAAGTGCGAAAAGTGGTTTTTCAACACTAACACTAGTGCGAAAAGTGGTTTTTCAACACTATCACAAGTGCAAAAAGTGTTTTTTCCACACTAATACAAGTGCAAAAGTGGTTTCCTGCACCAACACAAGTGCGAAAAGTGGATTTTCAACACTAACACAAGTGCGAAAAGTGGTTTTTCAACACTATCACAAGTGCAAAAAGTGTTTTTTCCACGCTAACACAAGTGCAAAAGTGGTTTCCAACACAAGTTGGTTTTTTCCAACACAAGTGCAAAAGTGGTTTCCTGCACCAACACAAGTGCGAAAAGTGGTTTTTCAACACTAACACAAGTGCAGAAACTGGTTTTTCAACACTATCACAAGTGCAAAAAGTGTTTTTTCCACACTAATACAAGTGCAAAAGTGGTTTCCTGCACCAACACAAGTGGGAAAAGTGGATTTTCAACACTAACACAAGTGCGAAAAGTGGTTTTTCAACACTAACACAAGTGCGAAAAGTGGTTTTTCCACACTAATACAAGTGCAAAAGTGGTTTCCTGCACCAACACAAGTGCGAAAAGTGGTTTTTCAACACTAACACAAGTGCGAAAAGTGGTTTTTCCACACTAATACAAGTGCAAAAGTGGTTTCTTGCACCAACACAAGTGCGAAAAGTGGTTTTTCAACACTAACACAAGTGCGAAAAGTGGTTTTTCAACACTAACACAAGTGCGAAAAGTGGTTTTACCACACTAATACAAGTGCAAAAGTGGTTTCCTGCACCAACACAAGTGCAAAAAGTGGTTTTCCAACACTAACACAAGTGCGAAAAGTGGTTTTTCAACACTATCACAAGTGCAAAAAGTGTTTTTTCCACACTAATACAAGTGCAAAAGTGGTTTACTGCACCAACACAAGTGCGAAAAGTGGTTTTTCAACACTAACACAAGTGCGAAAAGTGGTTTTTCAACACTAACACAAGTGCGAAAAGTGGTTTTTCCACACTAATACAAGTGCAAAAGTGATTTCCTGCACCAACACAAGTGCGAAAAGTGGTTTTTCAACACTAACACAAGTGCAAAAAGTGGTTTTTCAACACTATCACAAGTGCAAAAAGTGTTTTTTCCACACTAATACAAGTGCAAAAGTGGTTTCCTGCACCAACACAAGTGCGAAAAGTGGTTTTTCAACACTAACACAAGTGTGAAAAGTGGTTTTTCAACACTAACACAAGTGCGAAAAGTGGTTTTTCAACACTAACACAAGTGCGAAAAGTGTTTTTTCCACACTAATACAAGTGCAAAAGTGGTTTCCTGCACCAACACAAGTGCGAAAAGTGGTTTTTCAACACTAACACAAGTGCGAAAAGTGGTTTTTCAACACTAACACAAGTGCGAAAATTGGTTTTTCAACACTATCACAAGTGCAAAAAGTGTTTTTTCCACACTAATACAAGTGCAAAAGTGGTTTTTCAACACTATCACAAGTGCAAAAAGTGTTTTTTCCACACTAATACAAGTGCAAAAGTGGTTTCCTGCACCACACAAGTGCGAAAAGTGGTTTTTAAACACTAACACAAGTGCGAAAAGTGGTTTTTCAACACTATCACAAGTGCAAAAAGTGTTTTTTCCACACTAATACAAGTGCAAAAGTGGTTTCCTGCACCAACACAAGTGCGAAAAGTGGTTTTTCCACACTAAAACAAGTGCAAAAGTGGTTTCCTGCACAAACACAAGTGCGAAAAGTGGTTTTTCAACACTAACACAAGTGCGAAAAGTAGTTTTTCAACACTATCACAAGTGCAAAAAGTGTTTTTCCACACTCATACAAGTGCAAAAGTGGTTTCCTGCACCAACACAAGAGCGAAAAGTGGTTTTTCAACACTAACACAAGTGCGAAAAGTGGTTTTTCAACACTAACACAAGTGCGAAAAGTGTTTTTTCCACACTACTACAAGTGCAAAAGTGGTTTCCTGCACCAACACAAGTGCGAAAATAGTTTTTCAACACTAACACAAGTGCGAAAAGTGGTTTTTCAACACTAACACAAGTGCGAAAAGTGATTTTTCAACACTAACACAAGTGCGAAAAGTGGTTTTTCAACACTAACACAAGTGCGAAAAGTGGTTTTTCCACACTAATACAAGTGCAAAAGTGGTTTCCTGCACCAACACAAGTGCGAAAAGTGGTTTTTCAACACTAACACAAGTGCGAAAAGTGGTTCTTCAACACTATCACAAGTGCAAAAAGTGTTTTTTCCACACTAATACAAGTGCAAAAGTGGTTTCCTGCACCAACACAAGTGCGAAAAGTGGTTTTTCAACACTAACACAAGTGCGAAAAGTGGTTTTTCAACACTATCACAAGTGCGAAAAGTGGTTTTTCCACACTAATACAAGTGCAAAAGTGGTTTCCTGCACCAACACAAGTGCGAAAAGTGGTTTTTCAACACTAACACAAGTGCGAAAAGTGGTTTTTCAACACTATCACAAGTGCAAAAAGTGTTTTTTCCACACTAATACAAGTGCAAAAGTGGTTTCCTGCACCAACACAAGTGCGAAAAGTGGTTTTTCAACACTAACACAAGTGCGAAATGTGGTTTTTCAACACTAACACAAGTGCGAAAAGTGGTTTTTCCACACTAATACAAGTGCAAAAGTGGTTTCCTGCACCAACACTAGTGCGGAAAGTGGTTTTTCAACACTAACACAAGTGCAAAAAGTGGTTTTTCAACACTATCACAAGTGCAAAATGTGTTTTTTCCACACTAATACAAGTGCAAAAGTGGTTTCCTGCACCAACACAAGGGCGAAAAGTGGTTTTTCAACACTAACACAAGTGCGAAAAGTGGTTTTTCAACACTAACACAAGTGCGAAAAGTGGTTTTTCAACACTAACACAAGTGCGAAAAGTGGTTTTTCCACACTAATACAAGTGCAAAAGTGGTTTCCTGCACCAACACAAGTGCGAAAAGTGGTTTTTCAACACTAACACAAGTGCGAAAAGTGGTTTTTCCACACTAACACAAGTGCAAAAGTGGTTTCTTGCACCAACACAAGTGCGAAAAGTGGTTTTTCAACACTAACACAAGTGCGAAAAGTGGTTTTTCAACACTAACACAAGTGCGAAAAGTGGTTTTACCACACTAATACAAGTGCAAAAGTGGTTTCCTGCACCAACACAAGTGCAAAAAGTGGTTTTCCAACACTAACACAAGTGCGAAAAGTGGTTTTTCAACACTATCACAAGTGCAAAAAGTGTTTTTTCCACACTAATACAAGTGCAAAAGTGGTTTTTTTGCACCAACACAAGTGCGAAAAGTGGTTTTTCAACACTAACACAAGTGCGAAAAGTGGTTTTTCAACACTATCACAAGTGCAAAAAGTGTTTTTTCCACACTAATACAAGTGCAAAAGTGGTTTCCTGCACCAACACAAGTGCGAAAAGTGGTTTTTCCACACTAAAACAAGTGCAAAAGTGGTTTCCTGCACCAACACAAGTGCGAAAAGTGGTTTTTCAACACTAACACAAGTGCGAAAAGTAGTTTTTCAACACTATCACAAGTGCAAAAAGTGTTTTTCCACACTCATACAAGTGCAAAAGTGGTTTCCTGCACCAACACAAGGGCGAAAAGTGGTTTTTCAACACTAACACAGGTGCGAAAAGTGGTTTTTCAACACTATCACAAGTGCAAAAAGTGTTTTTTCCACACTAATACAAGTGAAAAAGTGGTTTCCTGCACCAACACAAGTGCGAAAAGTGGATTTTCAACACTAACACAAGTGCGAAAATTGGTTTCCTTCACCAACACCAGTGCGAAAAGTGGTTTTTCCACACTAATACAAGTGCAAAAGTGGTTTCCTGCACCAACACAAGTGCGAAAAGTGGTTTTTCAACACCAACACAAGTGCGAAAAGTGATTTTTCAACACTAACACAAGTGCGAAAAGTGGTTTTTCCACACTAATACAAGTGCAAAAGTGGTTTCCTGCACCAACACAAGTGCGAAAAGTGGTTTTTCAACACTAACACTAGTGCGAAAAGTGGTTTTTCAACACTATCACAAGTGCAAAAAGTGTTTTTTCCACACTAATACAAGTGCAAAAGTGGTTTCCTGCACCAACACAAGTGCGAAAAGTGGATTTTCAACACTAACACAAGTGCGAAAAGTGGTTTTTCAACACTATCACAAGTGCAAAAAGTGTTTTTTCCACGCTAACAACAAGTGCAAAAGTGGTTTCCAACACAAGTTGGTTTTTTCCAACACAAGTGCAAAAGTGGTTTCCTGCACCAACACAAGTGCGAAAAGTGGTTTTTCAACACTAACACAAGTGCAGAAACTGGTTTTTCAACACTATCACAAGTGCAAAAAGTGTTTTTTTCCACACTAATACAAGTGCAAAAGTGGTTTCCTGCACCAACACAAGTGGGAAAAGTGGATTTTCAACACTAACACAAGTGCGAAAAGTGGTTTTTCAACACTAACACAAGTGCGAAAAAGTGGTTTTTCCACACTAATACAAGTGCAAAAGTGGTTTCCTGCACCAACACAAGTGCGAAAAGTGGTTTTTCAACACTAACACAAGTGCGAAAAGTGGTTTTTCCACACTAATACAAGTGCAAAAGTGGTTTCTTGCACCAACACAAGTGCGAAAAGTGTTTTTCAACACTAACACAAGTGCGAAAAGTGGTTTTTCAACACTAACACAAGTGCGAAAAGTGGTTTTACCACACTAATACAAGTGCAAAAGTGGTTTCCTGCACCAACACAAGTGCAAAAAGTGGTTTTCCAACACTAACACAAGTGCGAAAAGTGGTTTTTCAACACTATCACAAGTGCAAAAAGTGTTTTTTCCACACTAATACAAGTGCAAAAGTGGTTTACTGCACCAACACAAGTGCGAAAAGTGGTTTTTCAACACTAACACAAGTGCGAAAAGTGGTTTTTCAACACTAACACAAGTGCGAAAAGTGGTTTTTCCACACTAATACAAGTGCAAAAGTGATTTCCTGCACCAACACAAGTGCGAAAAGTGGTTTTTCAACACTAACACAAGTGCAAAAAGTGGTTTTTCAACACTATCACAAGTGCAAAAAGTGTTTTTTCCACACTAATACAAGTGCAAAAGTGGTTTCCTGCACCAACACAAGTGCGAAAAGTGGTTTTTCAACACTAACACAAGTGTGAAAAGTGGTTTTTCAACACTAACACAAGTGCGAAAAGTGGTTTTTCAACACTAACACAAGTGCGAAAAGTGTTTTTTCCACACTAATACAAGTGCAAAAGTGGTTTCCTGCACCAACACAAGTGCGAAAAGTGGTTTTTCAACACTAACACAAGTGCGAAAAGTGGTTTTTCAACACTAACACAAGTGCGAAAATTGGTTTTTCAACACTATCACAAGTGCAAAAAGTGTTTTTTCCACACTAATACAAGTGCAAAAGTGGTTTCCTGCACCAACACAAGTGCGAAAAGTGGTTTTTCCACACTAAAACAAGTGCAAAAGTGGTTTCCTGCACCAACACAAGTGCGAAAAGTGGTTTTTCAACACTAACACAAGTGCGAAAAGTAGTTTTTCAACACTATCACAAGTGCAAAAAGTGTTTTTCCACACTCATACAAGTGCAAAAGTGGTTTCCTGCACCAACACAAGAGCGAAAAGTGGTTTTTCAACACTAACACAGGTGCGAAAAGTGGTTTTTCAACACTATCACAAGTGCAAAAAGTGTTTTTTCCACACTAATACAAGTGAAAAAGTGGTTTCCTGCACCAACACAAGTGCGAAAAGTGGATTTTCAACACTAACACAAGTGCGAAAATTGGTTTCCTTCACCAACACCAGTGCGAAAAGTGGTTTTTCCACACTAATACAAGTGCAAAAGTGGTTTCCTGCACCAACACAAGTGCGAAAAGTGGTTTTTCAACACCAACACAAGTGCGAAAAGTGATTTTTCAACACTAACACAAGTGCGAAAAGTGGTTTTTTCCACACTAATACAAGTGCAAAAGTGGTTTCCTGCACCAACACAAGTGCGAAAAGTGGTTTTTCAACACTAACACTAGTGCGAAAAGTGGTTTTTCAACACTATCACAAGTGCAAAAAGTGTTTTTTCCACACTAATACAAGTGCAAAAGTGGTTTCCTGCACCAACACAAGTGCGAAAAGTGGATTTTCAACACTAACACAAGTGCGAAAAGTGGTTTTTCAACACTATCACAAGTGCAAAAAGTG
>NW_027620069.1:0-12500 GCF_964187855.1 Myxine glutinosa
CAAAACCGTGACCATATCAAGGCCCATATGAATCTTGCCTCATCAGATGCAGGTGCCCAAGCTATGCGAAGCCGTAATCAATTGCTCCTCAAGACAGAACAATTACTAGGACGATATCTGGAGAGGCAAGCAAAGCGAAACTTGGCGATTGATACTCGTGAAATTATGGACACTGCCAAGGACATTGATGCTGCTGTGGCTCGTAAGATGGGTGTGCAACAACCTCCAGTCTTTCTTGCATCCAAAGGGTGGGTGGATAAGTTCATGTCCCGTCATAAAGTGAAAAGTGTGAAGATATCTGGCGAGGCGGCAAGTGGGGACAAGTCTGCAGCCCGTGAGTACCCTGAATCTCTAAAAAATATTATCGATGAAGGCCAGTCCACTCCCGATCAAATTTTTAATATGGACGAAACCAATTTCTATTGGAAAGCAATGCCTCGGCGAACATTTATCACTACCAAGTCAGCCAAAGTTCGTGGAAGGAAGGCCATAAAGGAGCGTTTCACCCTGCTGTTCGCTATGAATGCGTCAGGAACGTGCTGCCTTAAACCCACAATTGTGCATCGAGCTAAACGACCCAGGGCCTACAAAGGATGCAACATGAACAAATTAAATGTGCACTCGTTGACATCAACGTAGGGGTATATGTCGGCCAAACTTTCCCAGGACTGGCTCAAGGAGGCATTCATTCCCGAGGTTGAGGATTTTTGCAAGTCCCAAAACATAAGGTTGAACATTCTCCTGCTCCTCGACAATGCCCCTGGACATTCGCCACTTCTAAGGGCCGAGCATTCTAATGTGAAGGTCGAGTTTTTGCCACCAAACACGACTTCCTTGATCCAGCCAGTGGTCAATCCAGTGGTCAATAAGACCACCCAAGCCTGGGAACCTACCCAACCATCTAAGCCCCTCATCGTCCCCAAAAAGCAAATAAAATGGTTAAAGAAAGTACTTTTTTATCATTTTATTTTTATTTACATATTGTGATTCTTGTTTTAATGTTTCTTTATATGTAAATGTTTCTTTATATGGTAGAAACACTTGGTAAAAAAAGTGGCAAAAATAGGTTAAATATGTGGTCAACTTGGGGGTCCTGGCACCAATTAGAATTATTACCATACGTTCTTCAGTTCGGCAATCGCGATTTCGGCTAACGGGCACCGATGGCGGCACCAATTAGGCGCGATAGCCGAGGGTTGAGTGTATATATATATATATATATATATATATATATATCAGTCACTATGCGACCTTCATATCATCAGTGGAGAACCGCCAGCAAGGAGTCCCATACAGCTGCTGCTGCACCTTGCTGGGAGCGATACGCACCACCTGCCACGCGGTAACGTTATCTCTGGTATCCACTCATCATATGGAGTCGACCTGGTTGCGGTTGGGAGTTACTAATAATGGTATCTGTAATCTGGTTCTCCAACTCCCAACCGCAACCACGTCGACTCCATATGATGAGTGGATACCAGAGATAACGTCACCGCGTGGCAGGCGGTGCGTATCGCTCCCAGCAAGGTGCAGCAGCAGCTGTATGGGACTCCTTGCTGGCGGTTCTCCACTGATGATATGAAGGTCGCATAGTGACTGATATAAAAACCGAAAGGGTCACAGAGTTACAAGTGTATGGAAAGCCTCACTGCGTTGCCCTGATGAAGCCCCAACAAGGGCGAAACCAGGTCGGTAACTGTGAGTTTTGCATGCACTTGTGACAGTATCTGTATTTTAATGACGCACTGCTAGATGGTTCCTCTGGAACTTTGCAGGCAAGGCGGACATGCATGGTGATGACGTCATGTTGTCCGCTCATTAGGTTGGAGAACCAGATTACAGATACCATTATATATATATATATATCAAGTAATGAACGGCGGTTGGGAATTATATCCACGATATCCATTTTTCCGTTCTCCAACCTACAGCTTTGTCTTTAAAACTCAAAAACTCAACGTTTCGGCCAGCAACCCAGCGTGCGCCGAGCCTCCACTAGCCTTCATCAAGAGAAGTTCCCTTGTTCACCTCCTCCCAGATATATCTGGGGGGAGGGGTGGGCCTATTCTATCAACCAATCACAAAGCTGCGTTGCGAGACCTCGTGACCATGGCCCCATGCTCGGCTTATGTTGCAAGTGTTTTGTGCGTGTTTGAGCGGTGTATTGTGTTTTGTTGTCCGTGTTGCCTGTGTCGGCTATGTCCCACTTTGTCTTTGTCCTCCTCCACGCATCGGTGTCTCTCTGGTGTATTTATGCATGAGAGGTCCGTATGCCTGTGAGAGGTCCTAAACACAATACACCGCTCAAACACGCACAAAACACTTGCAACATAAGCCGAGCATGGGGCCATGGTCACGAGGTCTCGCAACGCAGCTTTGTGATTGGTTGATAGAATAGGCCCACCCCTCCCCCCAGATATATCTGGGAGGAGGTGAACAAGGGAATTTCTCTTGATGAAGGCTAGTGGAGGCTCGGCGCACGCTGGGTTGCTGGCCGAAACGTTGAGTGTTTGAGTTTTTAAAGACAAAGCTATAGGTTGGAGAACGGAAAAATGGATATCGTAGATATAATATATATATATATATATATATATATATATATACTACATACTATATAAGAGAGCCGTTGGTCTGTTTGTCTGTCTGTGTGTCGCCATTTTTTTATCAGGGATGGCTGAATGGATCTTCGTTAAACTTTCAGAGGTTCATCAGTGAGTTCCTGGGGAATTTTCTTTTTTTGGAAAAAAAAAAGTTAGATTTTTGGGATTTAAAAATCTCTCTATAGTGCCAAAACCTATTTTGATTAATGACAGTTATAATTATATACAAGTACACATTCCCATAAATAAATACAAAACAATCACCAGACATTTGAACACAAATAATCAAACAATTCCGGAAGTGTATGAAGTTGGTTGTACGTCTTCTTCTTCTTCCTAAACGTCATCATACTTAACTCAGGAATCATGATGAATGGTACATTCACCAGCAGATATTCCAACAAAAAGGTGAAATGATGATTTGACATTTGTGATGGATTCTGATTTGGATGTAATTGCTTTTCCATTATATTTGCCTCATTTCAAATATGTTAACGTTTCTTTTTCGCTTGAGCAACGCCGGGTACACCAGCTATAAACACTTATATACTTTACTTGGGGTACAAATACAACTTTGTCTGGGGGGTAACATAGGCTATGTGGCCGCAGACTCATTCAGGGGTGTGGGGGACTGGGAGAGGAGCGTAAGTTCTCTATGTAAATGTGTAGCGCCACCTGGTGATGGTGGCAGAGGGTATTACAATTTTCTTTTTTACCTGGGCAACACCGAGGTTCGAGAGTATTACAATTTCCTTTTTTTTACCTGGAAACACTGAGGTTAAAGCAATCGTCGCACGGGTTAATTATTTCTCCTTCTCATCCACCCCCCCCCCCCCCCAAAACGGAGGGGCCTGTCAAAGCCACCCAACCCTCCCCAAAAATGCATATGTAGTATATCTTTCCACACCCTCTCCCCTCACCTCTCGCACCCTCCCCCTTCCACTCCCCCCACTCCCTTCCTCACTCCTCCCTCTCCTGACTCTTCCCTCACCCTCTCCCCTCACCCCCCCCCCCCCCCCCGCAACGCCGGGTACTCCTGCTCATACATGTATATGTGTGTTTGTATATATGTATATGTATATGTATATACGTATATATATATATATATATATATATATATATATATATATATATATATATATATGTGTGTGTGTGTGTTTGGTGGTATGTATATATGTAGATGTTTATGTGTGTGTGTTATATATATATATATATAATTTTATTTTGTGGCACCAATTATTCCCACATTCTTGGGGATCAGCCAGGGCACGTTTCTGGCACAAGGCTTTGATGATCACGTTGCCCAGACGTGAGTGATGGTGACAGGAATTTGTTACCTGTTCAGGGTGCCCGCAATAACTCACCTACTCTTCATAAAGGACACCCTGAGATCTTTTTTTTTCGACAACGTTTTGAAACACAAACATTCTCAAAAACCCATTTGGTCTCCACCTGATTTCTTTCTTGCATAAAAATCTGAAAATTCAGAAATCAGATCATGTGAAAATATTGGATCGAAATCAACATTTCATTTGCAATACTCGGCTCATATAATTTACACTTTTATACATCTGTAATGTTTGTTTTCATTGTGTTTAAATATAATTGTTTTATATTATCATATACTATAGCACATTCTTTAGCTTAGAGGGTGTCCTGTTAGGGTTAGCGTTAGGATTAGTAAATAGGTGTTTATAGCTGGAGTACCCGGCGTTTCTCAAGCGAAAAACAAACATGAACATCTATCTATAATTCCAGTAATCTCTGTGTGTGTGTGTGTGTGTGTGTGTGTGTGTGTGTGTGTGTCTGTGTGTCTGTGTGTCTGTGTGTTTGTCTGTGACCGCTGTTTCTCGACAACCACGGGTCCGATATACTTGAAACTTGCCAGGTATATTGCTGGGGACCCGAGGATGTGCCTTTTCAACGTTTCATATTAATCGGAGAAGTAGTTACCGAGCTATGTCCAAAAAACGATTCAACCAATTCAACCAATCAGAGAGCAGCGAGCTATCACGTGTGCCGAACGTGGCGAACAGACTCTGCCTCGGACGGCACATTTGAGAGCGTATTCATTTATTTCACGTTGGCAAACTATGTTGGCGCTATGTTGGCGTTAAACTATGTTTTAAAACTAATTAAAACTACTTTGCGATTCATCGTAACTGCGATTCGTAACTGCCGTTCGCTTTGGCTTTGCGAATGGACCAAACCATTTCATGTAAATAGAGGGGGGGGGGATTGTCACCGTACTCGCAAGCCGTTCGCTTTGGCTTTGCGAATGGACCAAACCATTTCATGTAAATAGAGGGGGGGGATATAATTTTAGATATATATATAGTACGGGCATGCCCTAGTATTTGAAATGAGCGCAAATATAATGTTAAAGCAATTACATCCAAATCAGAATCAATCACAAATGTCAAGTCATTTCACCTTTTCGTTGAACATATGCTGCTGAATGTACCATTGATCACGTTTCTGAGTTAAGTACGATGACGTTTATAAAGAAGAAGAAGCCGTACCACCAACTTTGATCGCTTCCGGAATTGTTTGAATATTTATGTTCCAATGTCTGACAATTGTTTTGTATTTATTTATGCGAATGTGTACTTGTGTATAAGTGTAATTAATCAAAAAGGTTTAGGCACTTTCGAGTAATGTTTTAAAAATCCCAAAAATCAGGAACTTTCTTTTTCAATTTTTTTTTTTTGCCTAAACCACTCCCAGGCACTCACTGATGAAACTCTGAAAGTTTGACGAAAATACGTTCAGCCATATCTGAGAAAAATGGCGACACAGACAGACACACAGACAGAACAACAGCTCTCATATATCGTAGATACACACAAACACGCACATATACCAATATACACACAAACATGCACACACACACACACACACACACACACACATATATATATATATATATATATAGTTAAAGTTTTGCAATAAACGACACCCCCTCTAGTTAATTACACGACAACATGTAGCCTGCAGTAGTCAGTTATTTCTTATTTAATGTAAAGATTAGCTCCCTTCCCATGGTGTTTTTTTTTTTGTTTTTTTTTTTGTATACAGGATCGAGGCTCGTGAAAGAGCTAACATTTATCACACAAAAAATCAAACAGACACACAAAATATATAATAAGGGGAGCGGTAGACAAGATGGGGAGACAGTGGGAAGCACACAAACACAACATTTAAGAGCAGGGACATCGGGAGATCTGTGGGAGGGAGAGGGCTTGGGGGGAGGAGGCGTGGGAAGGGGAGGGAGGGGTGGGAGAAGTATAAAACACAAGGACACTGCAAGGACTTCCAGGAAGGAAGTTGGTATTTCAAAAAAGTGAATCTGGGCTGATATTAGCGGGGGGTAAAAAGATCAAGGTTTTGGATGGGGTATGATAAGAGATGGTGGTGAACAGCTGTTTTAAATACCTGGAGGGAGGAGTGGGATTGAAGAGAGTGAGGGAGTTTGTTCCAGAGGCGGGAGAAAAGAGGAATGAAGGAGTGAAGGTGAGCAGAGAGTCTTGATTTTGGAAGTTTAACTATAAGAGGGTTGTAGGCAGATTTTTTGCGACCTGTAGGAATATTTGGGGGACAGAGCCCAGAGACAGCTGGGGGAGAAAGGCCGGAGAGGAGTCGGTAGAAGACAGAAAGACCACCAACCTGCCTGCGGGGAGTAAGTGAAAGGCCCTCGGAGATAGCTTCATCGCGGGAGATTCCAATGATTCTGAAAGCTTTGGTTTCAACAGCGTGAAGCCGAGCTAGGTGTGAGGCAGGGGCACCGGCCCAGAGGGGAGAACAGTGTTCCATTGAGCTGCGGATGAAAGCCTTGTATGTGGTGAGGAGCTCAGGTGTGCCAAGGAAGGACTTCGCACGACGGAGGATGCCCAGTCGGCGACTGGCTTTGGAGGCCAGATTTGAAATGTTGTTTTCCCAGGAAAGATCTCTTATCTTCCCCCATCCATAACCTTGATCTTTTCTACCCCCACTAATTCACCCCAGATCCACCTTGTTTGAAATTCCAACTTATTTCCTGGAAATCCTGGCAGTGTCCATATGTTTATACCTCTCCCACCCCCCCCCCCCCTTCACATGCCTCCCCCCCTTCACATGCCTCCCCCCCTTCACATGCCTCCCCCCCAAAGCCCTCTCCCTCCCACAGATCTCTCGATGTCTCCATGTCTCTCGGTCCCTGCTCTCAAATGTTGTGTTTGTGTCCTTCCCCCTCTCTCCCCATCTTGTCTACCGCTCCCGATGTTATTTGTTTTATTTGTCTGTTTGTCTTTCTGTGTGATTAATGTTCGCTCTTTCACGAGCCTCGATCTTGTATACAAAAAAAAAGAAAAAAGAAAAAAGAAAAAAAGAAAAAAAAGAAAAAAGATCATGGCAGATAATGAGACCCAAAAGCTTGATTGAAATTGTGTAGAAATTAAAGCAGATATGCGTTGAGTTTAGGCAGGATTTCAAACCTCCGTGTGGTTGAACGAAGACGTTGGTTCATGTGCAGGGAGGCATGGCTAAAAGAACAGTCCACATGACCAACAAGCGACAAATCACAGGTCATGGACAGGTAACCAGCAGACGACCAATGATAGGTCGTGGACACGTCACCAGCAAGCAAACAATGGTAGGTTTTGGAACTTTCTCGAAGGAGGTAGGGCTGAACGACCGCACGTCACCAACCTCGGCCAATGGGAGGCCGTGGAGCATTCTAGCAGGGGTTTCCACCCGATAAAAACACATGCCCATCGCACCTCGGGCTCTCTCTCGTTGTCCGTCCTTCAATCTGGCTGTCCTACCTGCTGGTTCATCCATGCTGCTCTCCTCCTTCATTCCCCGTGCTGGTTCTTCATCCAAGCTGGGTCGTCCTCTGTGCTGAATCGTTCCTCGAGCTTGATCATCGTTCGTGCTGACTTTGAAGCGGCGGTTCGTCCTTCGGACCTTCCTTTAAGCTGTGCGTCCTGATCGGCCCGTGCGCTGCGCAAAGAAGCTGGCGGACCCAAGTCATCGTCAGCACGTCTCCCGGTACGAGTTAACCGGTGTGATTCATTCCCTGTATGAGTGAGCAAGGTGCCTGTTGGGATTAGGATAGGTAAGGATTGTTAAGTCTGCTTCTCGTTCTTTTTTCTGTGTCATTGTAAATAAAAGACGTGCACATTTTGTCTCCTTTCAACCTGCTCAGGTGCATCCTTTCATCCATTGGCCCAGCATCGTTCAAACCAAATTTGACTACTCAATTAGGTCCATAGATCTCGCAGTATAAAACCGTGGTTCACGCCGTGCAACCGCTCGGCGCACTTGATAGGAATAAGGTGTGGAATCGCGTGAGGGTTTAATTCCTGGTCTTTCCGGCCACGCGGTCTCAAAGGTATTCTGGTCGTGACCGATAACCCTACACCCGTGGTTGGGAGATTGGCAATTGAAGTTGCTTCGCAACCCGTCGACTGTGAGTTTAGTCGTGGCCGGCGGCCTGTGGACCCGGTGTCTGAGGGGAACCGGCCGGGGACTTCATCCCCCCCCCCCCCCTTAGTACGTCGACAGAACCGGGATCCGCAACAAAATGGGTGGCAGGAGTGTGATTCGGACCTGGGATACGTTCCACATACCTCAAAATTACGAGCGTGGTGAAAATGTTATTTAAAGAAAATATTAAAATTAATTTTGGACGATGGCGGGCCAAGACGAGCAGGTTCCAGTGGGTGTAGAGAGTGTGAACGATGAGCACGAGAATGAATTAATGGCCCAGGACATAAACATGCAAATTGACAATGGAGTTAATGAGGGCGCAACATTGGGTGGGGATAATGGCGTCGCTTCCCGCCCGGGGCCAGCGGCAGTTGTTCCGCGGCGCAGGTTCGGTTCGATATGGATTTGTTATGACGCAATTCAGCGCATACATGGAGGTGCAAATGGATGAAATGAGCGAAAAATCAAGCTGTGAAATGAACAAAATGGGTGATCGGATGAACAAAATGGGTGATCGAATGAACAAAATGTGTGATCGGATGAACAAAATGGGTGATCGGATGAACAAAATGGGTGATCAAATGGATAAAATGAGAAAATAATCAAGCTGTGGAAAAGGATGGGGGAGGAGATTGGGCGTAAGATGAGCGATGAGGTCGCGGTGGTGCGTGACGAGGTGAAGCGGTGTGAGATACACGTCCAGCAAAAGTTGAAGGAGATCGCGGCCAGACTGGGCGGGGGAATAGAAGGACTGACCCGATAGGTGGAGAAAGTGACGATGGGGCAACAGGAATTAAGGGAACAAGTAAGTAGGAATACCGATATCATAGGCGGGCTGAAAGCGGCTCAAAAGGAATTAAAAAGGGAAGTAGTGGCAACAAAAAACAAAAGGAAAACGGTACATGAAGAGCTGACGAAGAGGGTAGATGACAAAATAGAGACGATGGGGACAAAGGAACGAGAAATTAAAATGCAAATGGAGACGATCAAAGGTAACGTTAGAGGGGGAGATCTCGGGAGCGCATCGGAAAATGGCAGAAGTTAAAGGAAAAATGGAGGAGGTGGAAAAATGAAATGGGCGATATTAAGAAAAGACAAGGGGAGACGGGGAATGAAATGCGGGAAGAATTGATGGAATGTATGCAAGGGTGGTGCTCACAGCGTGATGAAGTACTTGCTAATCAAATTAAAAGGTTACAGGTTCTTGAAGAGAGCCGGGAGAAGGTAAGTCCCGAGGTGAGTAGCGATGATTTCGGGAATGTGTTTGGTGCGATCGAGTGTTTGAGGAGCTTGGGGCAAAGGACATACCCGGGAGTTCGTGTAGGGCCAAGTGTGAGGGGTACGAATGGTACGGAGTGTGTGAAAGGGATGTGCGTGAGTACGGAATGGGGTGCGAGGTGTAATCAGACGACTCAGGCATCGACACCGACCGGGATTGGGGATGCGAGGCCCCAATAAGTTGTGCACCCTGGGGACGTGAAGCGTTCGGCCCCACGTCGGTCCAGCAAGGACCGGCGTATGGTGTTCGTACCTCCGGCACCCGCACGGTGTCGCTAGTGCTGTACGACCGCAAGAGCGATTTGCGGGCGTATCTGGCCCAGTTCGACCATGTGTGTAGAGGTAACGGTTGGGAACCGGACAAAGATGCGATACACCTAGTGGCAGCACTGCGCGGCACGGCAGCGGAGGACTTTCCTGCCCTACCACCGGGTGCTATCACCCTGTCAGACATCCGTTCGACCCTAATAAATTGATTCGGTGTGGAACAACAGAGCGAGCTTGTTAAAGCTCAACTCGCGGTTTGAAAACGAAAACCCCAAGAGACCATCAGGGAATTGGTTTATGCTATTCGCCGTGCAGTGGGGATAGCGCATGCGGACATGGCCGTGGCCTCCCAGGAAAGCTTGGTGCTGGACCACTTTATACAGGCCTTTCCGGACCCTGAGCTTCGGCAACAGCTGGCCATGTGGCGCCCACAAACCCTGAGCCAGGCGGCAGATGCTATGGCCCATTGAGAAGTGGCGAGACCCCGGGCTCAGGGGGGTGAGCACCACCCGGTAGCGGTGAGGCAGGTAGGGCCCGTACCCAGTGGCGGGTCCCTGAGAGGGTCCACCCCTGAAAGGGGCCTGGACCTGGAGTACATGGTCCGGAGGCTAGGGGACCAGCAGTTAGCGGGGTCTGGACCATGGCAGGTGGCTCCGGCGATGGCACGCCGTGGGCCACATCCAAATACCCCAACTCGGATCTACAGGGTGGGTAATTCGGAATTTTGGAGGCACGCACCTTACCAGGTGAGGCGTTATAACTGTTGCCGGTTGGGTCATCGTGCATGGGACTGCAGAGCCCCATGCAGGGACGGACCCCGGCACCTGGGACCACCAACTCCACCCCGCACGGATCGAATTAGCTGACCTCAAACTCCCCCCTGCCAGGGCCCAGGAAACAACCCCCACAGAGAGGGGCTCATAGCTCAGTGGACTGGGGGAGTATTGTACCCCACGTGGGGGTGCAGTGGTGTGACCATTCCCGACGGGGAGGGGGGGCATGAGCATTAGTTTAGGGGGATGGCATTGTTAGGCCCATGGAGGGGCCAGCAATGGTTGCTTCCAATGGGAGCACCAAAGCTTTAGCTGAGGGAGGACTAGGATAATGGTTAGGGATCTAGAGAGACCATAGGGACTGAGATTTAAGTAGTGACCATGAACTGTAGAGGGGAGGTAGAGAGTTTAGTTGGTTGTTAAAAAGGGTGTGCATAGTGTAAAGGGACGACGAGGGAAGTACGAGATGTAGGGGAAATCAGTTAAATAGATGATGCTGTGTGTGTTAGAATAAATTGAATGGTTCGTGTGAAGAGCATTGTTTTGAGTAGTATGGTGTGGAATACATGGTGTGGAATGCATGGTGTGGAATGCATGGTGTGGAATGCATGGTGTGGAATGCATGGTGTAGAATGCATGGTGTGGAATGCATGGTGTGGAATGCATGGTGTGGAATGCATGGTGTGGAATGCATGGTGTGGAATGCATGGTGTGGAATGCACGGTGTGGAATGCACGGTGTGGAATGCACGGTGTGGAATGCACGGTGTGGAATGCACGGTGTGGAATGCACGGTGTGGAATGCACGGTGTGGAATGCACGGTGCAAAGGATTGCATGGGGGGGGGGGGGGGCATGGACTCCATTCACGGAGGCCCGTGGGGGGGGGGTAGTTTAAAGTTAGATAGACGGTGTCGGTAAATTATAATGGATATTGACACCTGTGGTGCTGATTGTGGAAATGGTAGTGTTTTGTGAGGTGCATGAGGCAGTAGAATGGCTGTGCGTGTGGCTTGGTTATTGGAGATAACTGACCAAGGCACCCAGGTCACTGAGAGCTCGTCGGCCAAATAAAGGATGTAGGTAGGCTCAAGGAGACAGTTAGGTTAGTGTGTGAGTGAGGCCCGATAATCCAGGGAAAGGACTCGGGTTGCCAAATGTCAAGGTGGGCATCGGGTGGTAAGTGCCAAGGAGGGCCTTCCCCAAATAGGTTCGGGTGAGGAGTAGGCGAGCTCGGGAGACAGCACCGGTGGACGAGGGGGCGCAGGCGAGTCGACCTGCCGGTGAAGCCACACGACCCAGCCCTGAAATTGTGCAAGGGCGCAGATAGAAAAATTGTGGGGTGAGACCCAAATTCAGGGGGCACCACTGTGTGGCAATGGGAATTCGGGTTCTTAGAAACACATAGTTTAAAGAAGGCCGATTGGCAGGGTACGACCCTGGGGAGGTTAAATGTGTAATGATGTTGGTGTAGTTAGGATTTATGAGAACCCCTTCACACCATCCACAACCATCCACAAGGGGATGAATTTTGCATCACGGGGCTCAATGTTTGATTGGTGAGATGCTTCACAACGTGAGTACGAAACATTGTGTTTCATTCCGCCTTTCCTTCCTGGGAGAACCTGGGGGGAGTTGGGGACGAATTTGGCATTAGAGGGGGGGCGTGGGAGACAAGATGTCAAGACGAATTGCAAATACAAGGAGGGCTAGGGTAGTGTAGTAGACGGTGGGGGTACGTACTGTTAGGGCCGAGCTTGAGCTCACTCTACCGGTGTTCCTCTCACCCGTTTCGTTACCTTTGTTTTGCATGTGCCACCGTTGCCTTTTCCTTGTGCTCGCTGCGCTTTGTCTTCCTCCCCGCCCCAGGACAATCATGAGGACTCACCTTGCTGTCGCAGCATCTTGCTGCCATCCATCATCCCATTATGGACCACTGGCTTTTTGGCCATACATTTCCACTGTTGCAGCTCCTGGCTGCCCCATCATCTTGCAGGATGGATCATCACCTGTTGGGTGGTATTGATGCCACACCTTTGGACCACGTGTCAAGTGGCCCTGTTCACGAAATAAAACAAGAGAAAAATGACCACAGTGTGGTCACCAGCTGCGACG
>NW_027620069.1:17500-19223 GCF_964187855.1 Myxine glutinosa
TAATCAAATTGGGGAAATTAAGGATGGGTTAACGGGGTTGGAGAATAGAATGGCCGCCCAGGAGAACCAGATGGAAGGGGTGAAGAATGGGTTAACGGGGTTAGAAGACAAGATGGGAGGCAAATTGAGGGAGATGGGGGAGCAATCTGCCTGGGAAATTAAACAGATGGGGAATCAGATAGAGGAGGTAAAAATCGGGTTAGAAACCAAATCGGACACCCACAAGGGTGATTTGGAGCAGATGAGGGCGGCATCTACCAAAGAGATGGGAGAGATGGGGGAGGATATAAGGCGAGGTGTGAGCGAAGAGGTCGCGGGGATACGCGAGGAGGTAAAGTGGGGGTGAGGAGCACATGGAGAAAGAGGTGAGGAACAGTACGGCTAGGTTACAGGGGGGCATAGAAGACCTGACGTGGGGAGTAGAGCAGCTGACAGTGGGACAAAAGGAGTTAGGGGAGTAGGTGGAGAACAACACTGCGGTAATAGGGGGGTTGAAGGCGACGCAGAAGGAAATAAAGAAGGAGTTAATAGCGACGAAGAAGGAATGTCAGATGGTACATGAGGGACTGACGAAGAGGTTAGAAGAGGTGACAGAGAAAATGGAGACGAAGGAACGGGAAGTCAGAACGCACATAGAAACGACCAAGGTGGCCTTAGAGGGAGAAATTGAAGGGGCGCACCGGGAAATAAAAGAGGTGAGACAAAAATTAGAGGAAGTGGAAGAGGGGGTAAGTGAAATTAAGAAGAGACGGAGGGAGACTATAAAGGAGATAAACGATGAGGTGATGGAATTGGTGCAAGGTTTGTGCTCACAGCGTGATGATGTTCTTACTGACCAAATAAAGTGTTTGCAGGTGGTGGAGGAGGAGCGGAAGAGAGGAGGTGCCGAGGTGAGTGGCGATATGCTCGGGAATGTATATGGTGTGAGGGGAGATTCAGTGAGCTTGGGTGTTGGGCCAGACCCGGGCATTCGTGAAAGGCCGTTGGTGAGGTGTGCGACAGGTGCAGAGTGCGTGGACGGAGGGTGTGTGCAAGGATGTCCGACCATGGGGAGTGCGAGAGGTGTTGGTGAGCAAGGGTGTGCAGTGATTGGGTGTGCAGAAGAGTGCACACCTGTGGTGAGTGTTACGGAGGACATAACGGAGGAAGAAAGGTGTGGAACAGAGGTGTGTGAGAGGAAAAAGTGTGCGCCGAGGAGTGAGTGTGCTGTCGAGAGTGAGGGTGAATGCACGGCAGAGTGTGGTGGTGAGAGTGACACGGAGTGCGAGTTGGTTGTGGCAGGGAAGAAAGAATGCACACCTGGAATGGAAGAATGCACACCTGGAATGGAAGAATGCACACCTGGAATGGTTGAGCGCATGAAGGAATGCACACCTGAGTTGGTGGTGAAGCGCGTGATTGGGTGTGCAAAAGAGTGCACACCCCTGGTTGTCACAGAGGATGTGACTGAGGAGTGGGGAGGTGTGTTGATGACGTGTGCGAACGACGAGCATGTGCCAATGTGTGCGGTGGTCGGGTGTGTAACGAAGCCGGTGAGCGGAATGAGTGTACCTGAGTGGTGTGTAAGAGGAAGTACAATAACGAAGTGTATGGAGACACCTGGATGTGTGAGGAGGAAAAGGAACGAGTGGTGTGAGTATGTACGGGGAGCATCGACCCTAAACGGAGCAGCGGTTAGACCGACGTTTAGCCGATGCGAGCCCTCGGTCCGTGCCGGGCTTCG
>NW_027620070.1:0-19081 GCF_964187855.1 Myxine glutinosa
CTCTATTCTCTCTCTCTCTCTCTATTCTCTCTCTCTCTATTCTCTCTCTCTCTCTATTCTCTCTCTCTCTCTCTCTCTATCCCCTCTCTCTCTATCCCCTCTCTCTCTCTCTCTCTCTATTCTCTCTCTCTCTCTATTCTCTCTCTCTCTCTATCTCTCTATTCTCTCTCTCTCTATTCTCTCTCTCTCTCTCTCTCTCCTCTCTCTCTCCTCTCTCTCTCTTTCTCTTTCTCTTTCTCTTTCTCTTTCTCTTTATCTTTCTCTTTCTCTTTCTCTCTCTCTCTCTCTCCCCTCTCTTTCTTTCCCCCCCCCCTCCTGGTGTTATAAGCTTGTGCAAATCCAGGTAATCATTTCACAGTTCCCCTTTTGGGCAATGGTCTGTGATAATGCCTTGTGGAGGTCTTTCTGTTTTGGTGAATTCGACTTGATTGAGTCGTTCTCCTTTCTGGTTCGTCTTCCTATCGATTGGTGAATCCATTTTAATGTAAAAGAAAATGATACCGATGACAGGTTGGGCTACACAAATGAGGCACCCTGCTTCACCTTCACTTCCTGGAACTCCACATGTTATGTGGTGTCCAACAGTACATGTAGGTTTCCCTGTAACCTCTGGATTTTGGGCTGAGTTTGTCTTTCTTTATGAGACTGAGTTTGACCCTGAAAGCAGAAACACATGTCTTGCCTTTTCCAATGCTGAAAAGACTGATCTCGCATTTTCCACTTCAGGGTTGTTGTCTTTGGGGGAAATCTCACCTCTTTCCCACACTCACAATCACCGTCGATCAGCAGCACTGAGGCTGAAACATCTATTTGAGGAGCACATGTTTTCGCTCCTCTTGCACTCGGGTCTAGTGCTGTAACCCACTGCAAATCTGCTCAACATAGCCAAGGACCACAGAGCCTGTTCCTCACTCACTCTTTACCCAGTCACTGTGGGTAGTCAGGTGATCAAACCTGTTTCCAATTATTGGAGTCTATTTATGACACCTGTCTGGATTGGCTACCTTGCAATGTCATCATCAAGAGTCATGGTTTATATTCAGAGTGGTATGATTGTTCTTTTTTCCATGTGGCGCGCAATTGTGAATCAGAAGTTCAGGCCTTCAGGCAGGCTTTAAAAAAAAATGGGATCACGATAATAATCAGATTGTAAATTACATAATTTTGCACAAAATGGCAACTCTTTATTTTTTTGATGCAGATTCGTCACCGCATGAACATGGAGGTTTATCGAGGGTTGATAAACTGTTTTTTGTTCAGCATAATAATTTCTACTGCAATGTGGGTTTGTAATAACTACAGGAAGTGCGAACACATTTGCATATATGGCCTAATCATTGTGTAAACCTAGGCATGTGGTTCTGATAGCATGTTGAAGGTATCGTGTTTGGAATACAGGCCACATTTTCTGTTTGCGGTGCATTCGCAGTTGCAAAATTCCACAGCCTTTCCAAAAGGAAAGACTCTCTAGCCAAATGGAGCCCACTCCAGAGGCCTAAACTGAACCACCATAAATGGAGACGTAATTTGGAGTCAAAATGAGATAATGATAATGTTTTGGGAAGCATTTTGGTGTATTAATGTCGGGTTTACAATCGGGGAGTGCTATGGAACCTATGTGTAACCAGAAGCGATGGTGCTTTTTGTAGGGTAGGTCAGTGAAGTCATCAGCTTCCGCACTGATGGAAATGAAGCTAAATACCGGTAGTTAAATCGCACGAAATGACTTTTACCCATTCACCTCCAACAGGACAAGACGAGTGCCCTGAGCCTCAGTAATGTTGCTGGGGTTTTTTACATTCTGGTCGGGGGGCTGGGCCTAGCCATGCTAGTTGCATTGGTGGAGTTCTGTTACAAGTCACGGGCCGAGGCGCGGCGCCTGCGGGAAACGATGCCACCCCAGGGCTGCCCCGGTGGCGTCCGTGTTTTGGGCCAAGCCACCCCTATGCGCCCTCCACTGCCTTTCACAGCATACCGTGCCGAGGCCTACGGCACACACGGAGGGGGTGCCGCATGAGGTGAGAAGGATGGTAAGCTCGTCGCTAAATAACCGGACTATCCGTTAAGCACAATGGAGCAGGTGTAGGGAGTAGGCGGTTGAGCAGTTACATTATTAGTGACAAACAACAGACTCATTGGCATTTCCTTTGTACTAAACCAGCATGTGCTTCATTGGGACATGAATGCTGCATTTGGGAAGCAAATGCTGCATTTACGCAGACCTCGCTGCTTGAATTCGAGCATTCTCTCACTGAGCGTGCTGTGAGAAGCACAATTTCATCCTCAAAAGAGAATTTATTCCAGCCACAAAGGCCTCTGGGGTCTGTTATGAGTCTGACCGTTTTGCTAGATTGTCTTCACACGTGTAGCGTCATCGCTTTTTGAATTTGGATCAGGTTCATGTGCAATATTTGCCTGTTCACATGGAGAATCTTGGTAGTTTTATCTACTTTTCACAATCGGAAGCAATGCAGTGAATGTGCAGTGTATTTCCCATTAAATGCATCACCCCAACACAACCGGCCAACATAAACCTACGCCAATAACTTTGTTGGGGATATTGAAATGCAACGTGAATCATATTCCTATGTTTGTGCATCCTCCTCCTCTTCATTTATGACTCTATTAATCGGTCATGCATCCAGGTGGATATTTCCCTGGCACACCCAATACAACGCAAAGATCCTCAGGAGAGCCACCTCCCACCTTGGCTACGCATCTGAGACGAGGGAGAGGGTAAACAATGAAGGCAAAAACGCAGTAGAATTATTGAAGTATCGGTGGCACAAAGCACTGTAGCTGACCAACCAAGATAATGGCGAGAGGCTGATGCAGGAAGCCGCTCAGAGCATGACATTATAGTCCGCCTTGCACTAGGACACCCCGGGCATGACTTAAGCACAGTCCGCCTTGCACTAGGACACCCGGGCATGACTTAAGCACAGTCCGCCTTGCACTAGGACACCCGGGCATGACTTAAGCACAGTCCGCCTTGCACTAGGACACCCGGGCATGACTTAAGCACAGTCCGCCTTGCACTAGGACACTCGGGCATGACTTAAGCACAGTCCGCCTTGCACTAGGACACCCCGGGCATGACTTAAGCACAGTCCGCCTTGCACTAGGATACCCCGGGCATGACTTAAGCACAGTCCGGCTTGCACTAGGACACCCGGGCATGACTTAAGCACAGTCCGCCTTGCACTAGGACACCCGGGCATGACTTAAGCACAGTCCGCCTTGCACTAGGACACTCGGGCATGACTTAAGCACAGTCCGCCTTGCACTAGGACACCCCGGGCATGACTTAAGCACAGTCCGCCTTGCACTAGGATACCCCGGGCATGACTTAAGCACAGTCCGCCTTGCACTAGGACACCCGGGCATGACTTAAGCACAGTCCGCCTTGCACTAGGACACCCGGGCATGACTTAAGCACAGTCCACCTTGCACTAGGACACCCGGGCATGACTTAAGCACAGTCCGGCTTGCACTAGGACACCCGGGCATGACTTAAGCACAGTCCGCCTTGCACTAGGACACCCGGGCATGACTTAAGCACAGTCCGGCTTGCACTAGGACACCCGGGCATGACTTAAGCACAGTCCGGCTTGCACTAGGACACCCGGGCATGATAAGCACAGTCCGGCTTGCACTAGGATACCCATCAGGGCAAGGAAAAAGCCCCCACCTTGCCCACCATTTTTTTTTTTTTTTTTTTTTGCTGTTGTCCAGCTAATGCCGTTTTTTCTATCGTTTCCTTTTTTGCACCAACTGTTAAGCCTCCCCCTATAGGAGTGAGGAAAGCTTATTGCTGTTGTAAGGATTGTTTCTACAATTGGCGCCCCCAATTTTAATGCTACACAGAGTTTCTTAGACCTCTCGGGGTACTTCAAAATAAAAGTTTAGAATTTTTTTTTTTTTTAGAAAACCACCACTTAGGGGAAAAAATTATTGCTGCACTCCCAGCACTCCAAATTTCCGAGCTGTATCTCGGAGACGGCTGGGATTTCGGAGTGAAATTTTGCATCAATAATGTGAATGCAAAGTATGTGGGATTGACGTAAAATATTTTGACCTTGTCCTAATTTTTAAGGCCATGACCTAATTATAGACATTTTAACATTTTCACCATAACTCGACTAAGGTTTGTCCAATCAGAACGAAATTGCCCTCTTTAGATAGCCTAGAGCAAGCCACATTTACACTTAATTTACATCATACCCCTATGAATTAAGGGTCAAGATCTTACTTAGGTCTTATATTTAAAGGTCTTCAGAGTACTAATCCACCATTTAGGGTTTTCTCCATTTTTTCTGACAATGGCCGAGCTGTATGTTGGAGATGGCTGGGACTTTCGGAATGAACTTTAGCATCAATAATGGGAATAAAAAGTATGCGGGGTTGACATCATTTTTGACCTTGACCTTTAAG
Source organism: Myxine glutinosa (assembly GCF_964187855.1). Classification (NCBI taxonomy): domain Eukaryota; kingdom Metazoa; phylum Chordata; class Myxini; order Myxiniformes; family Myxinidae; genus Myxine; species Myxine glutinosa. The sequence goes on from NW_027620070.1 coordinate 4,435, forward strand.
GTCATGACCCAAATATATACATTTTAATATTTTAACCAAACTTTGACTGAGTTCTGTCTCATCAGAACAGAATTGCCCTCTGCAGATAGCCGAGAGTAAAGCACATGTATTCTTCATTTACATCATACCACTCCGAGTTAAAGGTCAAAGTCAAATGGTGGTCTGAAAAAATAATGCATTTTCTGTCATCGCTCAATGTTGCCATTGCTAAATCTCAGACTGCTTGGCCTTCCAAGATGTTCTTGCATCATAATAGTGGATCTGCACCGACGTTGTGCACCTGATATTTGATTCGGGTCCATGACCTACTTTTTTCGTTCCATGGATGTATTGGAGATGGGGACACATTTTCTTAATTTACACTCCATCCCTAAATGTTGAAGGTCATATGGTGGTCCCCCAAAAAAAAAAAATGGCCATCATTGGATCGCTGACTAAGGGTAAGTCGTGGGAGCCAATGGTAACCCTTCCTTGGCAGAGGCTACAAGAAACAGATACTACCGCTCACCATAGCCCCATAACCTTGCAGCGTAGGATGTATAATAGGCCCAATAACATTATTACATTCTCGATCTGTACAGGCCAGCTCTGCTGATGGTAAGAACCAGTAGCCAGAAACACATATCCACAGATTTGTGCCCCTTCCCTTGATGAACTGGACCCCAAATAGGATGGTGTGGCAGACACAGCCTGGTCCAGATCCATGCGGCATTAGTCGGTGTGGCAAGTGGTTCCTGTTTCCGGTACCAAAACAGTGAAGGGTTTGTATATGTCATGTTTACTTTGATGTGATTACACTGATTTATAATAATAATTGCATTGTTATATTTGTTCAACTGGATTTTATTGTGTTTCAACTTGGTTGTTCAATAAAAGAAATGTATGTTTTTCCTCTTTTCCTTTAAGCACTTAGTTATGTATTCTTAATGTATATTGCGATGAAATTTTCAGACTCTTGTGACATAGCTATGGATTCAATTTGTCGGATGTTTTGTTTTGCTTGTTGGCATTAATATCCTAAACTTCTACTGTTTCCCTTCACAGTCCTGGTGGGTCCAGATGTTATCTTGCCGAACCCAACATAACCGCCATTCTCCATCTGCAACAGCCGACCGATGAACCCACGCGCTCCTCGTCCCCATCATCCCCACGTCCCAAACGTCGGTTGACGTTGAAACTGGCTGGCAGCTTGCTGCTGTACTTAACCCTCTTTCTCTCTGCCAACAACTCGATCGCCTCTCTCCTAACCTCACCCGACTCTCATCCGATTCCTTGGAGAGGAGTTGGATGTCGTGTCACGACGTGTCAACTTCAGGCGGACATCATGGATTTGCACGAGGAGCACACGTGCACTGAACTCGCTGTTTTCCGCCATGCTGCGTCGCACAGTCATTTGCAAGGTGGTCCGGCCTTCTGCTCGAGAAACCTGTCTCGAGCTTCTCTGCCATGTTCTGATGTTGAATCACGTTTTATTTTTGATGCCACAGGCATTCTGCCTGATAGCAGGGTGTTATGGCCTAAGTCAGGCTTCATTCCTGGCTTGGTCATCGTTACTCTTTTTCAACTACAGGACCAGTGGAGACGCCCAGCCCATGAGGAATGGGTCAGGGAGGACTGCGCTTTTGGAAGCTTGGGATGGTGTGTGTGTGTGTGAGTGTGTGTGCGTGTGGTCATGCTTATGTACCTGGGATTTCAACTAGTGCAGACGTCATAATTTTTATAGAATTAGGCAAAGCAGTTGTATTTTTGGGGGGATTTCTTTTCAACAATTTTTTTTAATTAATATCTTTATTTTATCTCTCCGTTTACTGTTTCCATGAGGAGCATTCTGAGCTGAGCATTTGAAGGTATATACTGTTGTGGTCATACATGGGAAATTAATTTTGCAATTTGAGAGCAAAAGGACGTCACTCAGCTTTTGAAAAAAAATAATAATAATCAACCGCTTCAATTGAGAAAAATCCAGAAAACCGCTGCTCGCACCCATACCGTCATGGAACCAGAACACTGCACGAAAATGCTGCTCAACACAAGGGTTAATGAGGTGGTACATATGCGTTCAATGGATTTAACAACGTTCTCCTAGTTTTGTAAGAAACCGTATCCAGTTTATTTGAGAGCAAAAGGATGTCACTCAGCTTTTGGAAAAAAAAAAAAATCAGCCGCTTCAATTTAGAAAAATCCAGAAAGCCGCTGCTCGCACCGATACCGTCATTGAACTAGAACACTGCACGAAAATGCTGCTCAACATAAGGGTTAACGAGGTGGTTCACATGCGTTCAATGGATTTAACAGCGTTCTCCCAGTTTTGTAAGAAACCGTACAACGACCGACTGACCTGAAACTGGAATTAGCAAAACTGCTGTTTTGTTCGATTTCAGGTAAGAGTGCAACACCTGTTCGGATTGATTTATAACGGCGCAGGATTATACAGAATGTACAAAAAAACCTTTTGGCTTTGCTTGTAGTGGTGCACGTTTGGAGGTTTTGTGATGCGACGCGCTGAAAGTTTCGCTTGTCCGCCTGTAGAAAGCAAGAAACATAGCCATAGGTACTGTCGTCTCATATAGTGTAAAGGATTAATGCAGTGAAGCCTGTTAAATGTGGCCACACATCATGGAGGTTATTTCATATTCTATGATGCTGCTTTATGCATCCAAGACTATTGCTCTAAAAAAAAGAATCCAGTGGCCACAACGTGCAGGTTTTACTGTATTACCTGTAGAAGATGATGCTAATGGTCAAATGAGACATGAGGATAGACCTTATATTTAAAGGTCTGTTTTTTCTTTTTTCCCATCCTCACTTATTTTTTCTTCCTTGTTTTTTTTTTCCATCCTCACTTATTTTTTCTTCCTTGTTTTTTTTTTTTTAATTCCATTTTTCCTTGTTTTTTTTCCCCCCTTCATTCTGCCCCTCCCCCTAATTGTTTGGGAAGTGCCTATTTTTCCTTCTTGTTTGTTTCCATCCATTCTCCTCACCTATAGTTTTTGTATTTGCATGTTTCCGGAGCGGTCACTCTGAGGCAGTCGGTGTGTCCCGCAACCACAGTGGAACTTGACGGGATTGCGGCTGTAACCGAAACCACACGACGGGAAGCTGCGGTGCTGGTTGTGTGTTTTCATTTAAAATGCCGGGCGAAAGGTAAAAATCTGACATCGGCGCCAATTTAGTCGTCCAACCATCTGGCGTCCGTGAGCTATTGGGGTTCTTTGCATCTGCTGGTAAAAGGACAATATTAATAGCAGGTGATTGCATCCTCCAATGGAAACTAAATGATTGACAGCTCAGTTGACCGACTTGCGTAGTCACCTCAATGTAAGGGTTTGGGTTTTTTTCCCCCCTGCGTTATCCTTTTTCACGTCCCATTGTTTTTCAGATCATGCTTGTAAAAGGGTGAATGTCAGCACTTTGCCGGTTTTTGCAATTAAAAAACCATCCACGCAAGGTTTTTCGACAACATGTCACGCGCGTGACCATGACGTACGTAGAGGGGCACGCGCGTGACCATGACGTAGAGGGGCACGCGGATGCCATTGGTGTTTATTAACCGCTGTCGGTAGTGACGTGATGACGTTTGCTTTCGCTGTTTGTGATTGGTCAGATGGTTACTTGAAGGCAACTCATTTTTAGTATTTTAAACGATTCAGTCGAAGAGATGCTTTTAACGCTCGTCTTGTATTGGTTTGCACATTTCAGTCGGCTTGAGGGTTTTTTGGTGTTGTTTGTGTTTAAAACTCTTCATCCAGAACTAAACATCGACCACGTTTTAATGATAATTAAATAATAACATTTTCGCCTATAATCTGTGGCAGTCGAATTTCGGGGAAAAAAATTATCATTTTTATATCATTAATATTTCTAAGCCACGCCCACTTAGATCTGGCCATTTGCTCCGCCCCCTCCCTCCAAGGTGGGTGCGTGGGGACGTTTTGTACGATAGTTGTTGCCAAACTGAAATTTACTCAAAACTTCCTTTTGGTTTTACACTGTTCACACAAAGGCTACTTTGCACATGGAGAATGTTACTAACATGAGAAACAGACACCGAAATGAACTTGGAAAACTCTTTTCGGTCTGTTTTCCACGTCCCCAAACCTAATTTTGCCTGTTGTTTTTTCAGATAATCTTTTGCCGATGATAAAAAGCAAATATTATAACTTGATGATCATTTCATTAGTAATAGTTCATGTAAGCCATGAATTGTTTGTTTTCAGTTTAAAGTAATGGCTAATGGACTGTGATAGCCGGTGCACTTGTTGAGAGTGATTCCATATCTTGGAAATGTGTAATGGACAATTTTAAACTAAACTTGAGAGTGGGAGCCTGAAGGTAAATCTTATTTTGTTTCCTTCTGCCTAACCCTCAATTGCTCATGCTTTTCCACCTAAATGATGCATTAAACGGTGGGTGACATAACAGGGGTGACGTCATGCACTTTGTGATGTTACGTCACACTTTAAAAGGGTAGTCTATCATTTGTTCCAGGTTTAACTCGTAACATTTGTTTGGGGGGAGAGGGGATAACCTAATTACAGCATTGAAAACAGTTTGTAAATAAAAGAATAAAGATGTTTCTTTAACAATTTCTACTTTTTACATACTTTATTGCACCACGAGGCACCATCAACGTTGTATTTATTGAAGATGTAAATATGACAGAATTCTTGGCCTCACACCCTAAAATATGCTCCACATATAACCCACTTCCTGTACAATAGGATCCTTCCCTTTCCTGCCTGTACTCTTTCTGGGCCACATTATATATATATACATACATACATACATACATACAGTCATGGCCACAAATATTGGCACCCTTGCACTTTTTTCAAATAATTCACCATTTCTTCCAGAAAATTGTTGAAATAAAAAAATCTTTTTGTATCAACATATATATTTCTTTGGTTTACAGTGGAACAAAGCAAAAAAAGCTGAAAAAGTCCAAAATATTAGCTTATTCCACACAGAAATCCTAAAATGGCCTGGACAATATTATTGGCACCTTGAAGAAGCTGTTAGAAATAATTTGATTTCAAGCAGGTGATTCTTCTTTACTTTGGAATTGAACTCACTTATGGTGAGTTGCAGGTGCCTACAATATAAAAATCACTCATTCAACCAGTTTGAATAGAGAAAGGAGTCATTCTGCTGTTTTGTGTCACTGTGTGTACCGCAATGAGCGTGGAGAAAAGAAAGAAAACCAGAGAATTGTCTGAGTAGGTCAGACAAGATTGTAGCAAGGCATGGACAATCTCAAGGCTACAAGTTCATCTCCCGAGACATTGATGTTACTGTGTCCACCACACGCAATGTTATCAGCAAGTTTAAGGCCCATGGAACTGTCGCCAACCTTCCTCAACGTGGCCGTAAGAGAAAACTCATCGAAGATTGCAGCGAAGGATTGTTCGAATGGTGAAGAAAGCACCTCAATCAACTGCCAAACAGATTCAAGCTGACCTTCAGACACAAGGTATGACAGTTTCAACTCACACCATCCCTCATCAACTCAATGAAAGGGGGTTCTTTGATAGGACCCCACTACTGAGAGAGAGACAAAAGAAAGGCCGATTGGAATTTGCCAAAACACACCTGAACAAGCCAAAATCCTTCTGGGAGAATGTCCTGTGGAGAGTTGAGACCAAATTAGAGCTTTTTGGTAAAGCACATCATCTCTTTGTTTACAGAAAACAAAATGAAGCCTTCAATGAAAAGAACACCTTCCCTAAAGTCAAACATGGAGGAGGTTCAGTGATGTTTTGGGGTTGCTGTGCTGCCTCTGGCACTGGGTGCCTTGAATGAGTGCATGGCATCATGAAATGCTGTTTTCCGCCATGTTTCCGTTTCCCCCCCCCCCCCCCTTCACATGCCTCCCCCCCTTCACATGCCTCCCCCCCAAAGCCCTCTCCCTCCCACAGATCTCTCGATGTCTCCATGTCTCTCGGTCCCTGCTCTCAAATGTTGTGTTTGTGTCCTTCCCCCTCTCTCCCCATCTTGTCTACCGCTCCCGATGTTATTTGTTTTATGTGTCTGTTTGTCTTTCTGTGTGATTAATGTTCGCTCTTTCACGAGCCTCGATCTTGTATACAAAAAAAAAAAAAAAAAAAAAAAAAAATCAGGAAATTACCAAGGCATTTTCGAGCGTAATGTTCAACCCAGTGTCAGAAAGCTGGGTCTCCGTCGAAGGTAATGGGTCTTGCAGCAGGACAATGATCCCAAACACACTTCAAAAAGCACCCAGGAATGGTTCAAGACAAAACGCTGGACTGTTCTGAAGTGGCCAGCAATGGGTCCAGATCTAAAACCCATTGAACACCTGTGGGGAGATCTGAAAACAGTAGTTGAGAGAAGGCATCCTTCAAATCAAATCAACTTCCGTTTTCCGGTCCGGTCGTGAGAGGACGCTGGCGTCGTTTGCTCGCCGCTTCTCTGACTGGACCATTGTCCGTGTCTTGCTTTCCTGGTGGTCGTGGCGGATTTATGGCCATTGAGTCTTCCTCTGCGCGGTCCCGGCTCTGCTCTGCTGCTCCGGGCTTCACCTGCTCGGCTCCATCGCTGTTTCCTCGGGCCCACTCCCGTTGGTTGTGTCGATTGTTTCGCCTCCTCACCCTTGGCCGCGTGCTCGCTTTGCCTTCGCTCCTGCTGGCATGGCTCTGCGGTACTCTGCCGCAAGGCTTCTCCTGCTTAAAACCCGCTCCACCCCATCATGCATCTCTGCAATCAGATCGAATGGACTCCTGCGTCGACCCAGGTACATTCACCGTGGCTCCGGTCGTAAGTTTGTTTATTTACAATCAGGTCACTCCATCCCCATCCTCTGGTCGGCTCAGCGCACTCCCACTCATCGTCCCAACACACCTGGTCACAACAACGCACAAAATCGCACCTCCTGTCTGCGAACCCTGGCCAAATCACCTGGATTCATACCCGCCGTACAAAACAACATCAAGCTCACCCTGTTCAATACCCGGTCCCTCAACAACAAATGCCTCATCCTGAACGACTACATCCTGGAAAATAAACTGGACTTTCTCTGTCTCACTGAGACCTGGCAACAACCACTGGACTACTACACGCTCAACCTCACCACACCCAATGGATATTCTTACATCAATAAACCACGCTCGGAGGGCCGAGGTGGTGGAATTGCCGTTATTCACCGACAAGACATCAAGACCAACCTCATCTCCATCTCATCTGCTCCATCATTTGAACACCTGGCTTTTAAACTCTCTGGTCACACACAGTCAGTCATGGCTGTTGTCTACCGCCCTCCCAAACCACACCCATCATTCCTGTCTGACTTCTCCTACTTTCTGACCCAGCTATGTTCCCTCTCCCCCTCAATCCTCCTCCTTGGTGATTTCAATATCCACATGGACTCCACTGACTCCACGCTAACCACTGACTTCACTGATTTACTCACCTGCTTTAACCTCACTCAACATGTCAACTTTCCTACCCATAACCGTGGTCACATTTTGGACCTTGTCTGCTCTACTGGACTAATTTTGCACCATCTCTCTGGCTCCGACCTCACTCTCTCTGACCACCTAGCCATCACTCTGACCATCAACATCCCCACCCCAGCACCAAGGCATTATCGCACTATCAACTTCCGTAAGCTAAACGCTTTTTCACCTGCCTCATTCTCATCGACCCTCTCTGAAAAAATGTCCACTTCTCCCTTCGTTGACCTCCACACCCCTTCTGACCTCACTGACTACTACAACCACACTCTCTCTTCCTGCCTTGACCAAATTGCGCCTATAAAAACCAAAACAGTTTCTTTCACCCATTCTGCTCCCTGGTTTACCCCTGAGCTCCGCCTAATGAAAACTCGTGCTCGCCAACTTGAAAGACTCCGCAATAAAACAGGTCTCACAGTTCACTCCCAGGCCTACAAGGACCACATACAACACTATAAAGATGCCCTCTCCCGCGCCCGCTCCGCCTACTACTCTCAAATTATCCACTCTGGCTCCGGAAACCCAAAAGCACTCTTCTCTACAATAAACAAACTCCTCAGCCCCCTGAACACCACCACCCAGTCATTCACAATAGACAACTGCATCTCCTTCCTTTCATTCTTCCAACGCAAAATTGAAAACATCTACAACAGCTTGACCACCGCCGCACCCGCTCCCCCTCAAACCACCTGCCCCCCCTTATCCTGCCATCCCCTGTCTCAATTCTCCCCAGTCTCCCCTACTGACCTCTCTGAACTCCTCATCGGAATGAAAACTGCCACCTGCACTCTTGACCCCATCCCCTCCAGCTTTGTCAAGGCCTCCCTTCCTGCTCTTTCTCCACTTATCATTGCAACAATAAACTCCTCCCTGTCTACAGGCATCGTCCCACCATCCCTCAAAATTGCTGCTGTTACCCCCATTCTGAAAAAACCTGGACTAAACCCTGACACCCTAAATAACTTCAGACCCATCTCCAACCTACCCTTTCTGTCAAAGGTTTTGGAACGCGCTGTAGCCACTCAACTCAAGCATCACCTCTCTGCCAATAACCTGTATGAAACATTCCAATCCGGATTCCGGTCCAACCACAGTACTGAAACTGCTCTCCTCAAAATCACCAACGACCTTCTCCTCTCCTCTGATGCTGGCAACCTCAACATTCTCATCCTCCTCGACCTCAGCGCTGCCTTTGACACCATCGATCACACCATCCTCCTCACCCGACTTGAAACCACCTTTAACATTACCGGCACTGCCCTCTCTTGGATTAAATCATACCTCTCTGACAGACGTCAGTTCATCTCCATCAATAACTGCAAATCCCCCACTGCTCCCCTCCCCCAAGGTGTCCCCCAAGGTTCAGTTCTTGGCCCCCTCCTCTTTATCCTTTACCTGTCCCCCCTCGGTCACTTAATCCGCCGTCATGGTCTCCAATTCCACTGCTTCGCCGATGACATCCAGCTTTTCATCTCCACCAAGTCCATCTCCACCGCCACCCACTCTATCCTGACAAACTGCATCACTGAAATAAAATCCTGGCTTCAAATCAACTTCCTCAAACTTAACTGTGATAAATCTGAAATAATCATCATTGGCCCAAAAACGCTCACCAAGTCCACCCATAACTTTGCCCTCAACATCGACGGTTTCCCAGTGTCCACCTCCCCTCACATCCGGAATCTTGGCATCATCTTTGACCAAACCCTCTCCTTCGACAAATACACTAAACAGATCACAAAGACAGCCTTCTTCCACCTGAAAAACATCGCCCGTCTCCGTCCATCCCTCTCCTCTGTGGCTGCAGAAACCCTCATCCACGCCTTCATCACTTCCCGTCTGGACTACTGCAATAGCCTCCTTTATGGTTCACCCTCAACAATCACCAATAAACTCCAATACATTCAGAACTCCGCTGCCCGTCTACTCACCCATTCCCGGACCCGTGACCACATCACCCCCGTCCTTTACAAGCTTCACTGGCTCCCCATCTCCCAGAGAATCCAGTACAAAATCCTCCTCTTGACCTACAAAGCCCTCCATAACCTGGCCCCATCCTACCTGGCTGACCTCCTCTCCAGACACACTCCCACCCGCAACCTCCGCTCTGCTGGTACCAACCTCCTGACCCCCCCCATCCGGACCAAATTTAGATCCTGGGGGGACAGGGCCTTCTCCATCGCTGCTCCCACCCTCTGGAACTCGCTACCTCACACCATCAGAGACTCCTCCTCACTCACCACATTCAAAACATCACTCAAGACCCACCTGTTCAACACTGCATTCAACATTTAACCCACAGCATCTAACCCCTGACTATCTCCTCTCCTTCTCCCTCCTTTGTGCTTTGAATATTTCCCTATTGATTCTTCTTTTTTTGCAATTGTCTTTATGTTTTGCTATGCGTTATGTTTTGCACTCTGTCAAAGCGTCTTTGGGCTTCCTGAAAAGCGCTATATAAAATAAATGCATTATTATTATTATTATTAAATCTAGGAGAACTGGAGCAGTTTGCACAAGAAGAGTGGGCCAAACTGCCAGTCGAGAGGCGTAGGAAGCTCATTCATGGCTATAGGAAGCGCTTGACTGCAGTTATTTTGTCCAAAGACCGTGCTACCAAATATTAAGTCTAGGGTGTCAATAATTTTGTCAATGCCATTTCTTTTTATTTTCTGATTTAAAATGATATATTAAGTTCTGAATCAAAAACAAAGGTTCTGTAAAATTAACAGTGAAATTAAGAATTGTGGAGACCAAATACTGTTGTCAATTTCAACTTATTTTTAGAGAAAATTGTGAGTTATTTGAAAAAAGTGCAAGGGTGCCAATATTTTTGACCACGACTGTATATATACACAGCATACACACAGGAGTTTGCATGATACACATCTGCCTGCCTCTAAGCTGTCCAGCCTGGGTTCTAATTCTGACCCAGCTATAAACCATCATCCTGGGATTTCACAGGCAGGGTGATTCATCAATGTGTGGGCTGTCCATGCGATGGACGTTAAACGGGTACCCTGTCTGCCAGGATTAGTTGGTTGGCGTTAAATATCCCAGTGTCCTTCATGAAGGTTAAGCGAGCTATCACCGGCACTATGAACAGATTCCAAATTCCTGCCCTGATTTGCTGTGGCACAGAGGTCTCATCCAGGAATGTAACCCCCATCCAAGAAACTGCTTCAGCAGAACTGATTTTCTGTACAGAGTGTGGTACATGATGACGATCATGAATTACACAGAGTAATAAAAAGACGTTTATTTTAATAAAAAATACAATATAAAAATAGTGTTAAGAAGTCATGGCCTATACTAATGATCCCGTTGCTTTGTTGCTTTCAAAACATCTCTTGAGGAAATAGAAAAGTAAAAACCTAAACTTAATAAAGACATTTACAAGCAATACCTATGGCAATTTAATTTTAAAATGAAAAAAAAAAAAACTTCAGCATTTGATAAGCATCACAATGCTAAGAAAAAAAAGAAAAAAACCTGGATCGCTGTCACAAATGTACCTGTTGACTCTCATTTCCATCACCGCTGACATCGGATGAATCAAGGTTCTTCCATAAGAAATGATCACAAATCCACAATTTACTTCCATGCATATCAAAAGGATGTAGCGTAGCATGTCTACCTTGTAGGAAGTGGCATACCGAGCTTACTCGCAATAGGATGAAAGTTGAAGATACACATGAAAAATAAAAATAAAACTTCCTTTCGGTTTATGATGAAGAATTTAACGAAACTTTAAGTACTTTTGCCATCTATACTCAGGATCCAAATTGATATCTCAATAGATAGCCAACACCTTGATCAAACCTTCGATTGCAACACTGCTAAAAATCATTTTCTTATTAAAAAGATATTTTCTTAAAATAATAAAAGTTTTCTTGAAACAAGAAAAGGATGAGCAAATCATTCTTGCTGCAAAAACAAAACAAAACATTTTTCTCGTGGTTTTCTTGTTTCAAGAAAACTTCTTATTTTAAGAAACTACAGGATGTCCCCGGGAAAGGTTTAATAGCCTCCACAGTTTTCATTCAAACCGTTTTATTTCTCAGGAGGTCTGAATTGTGTTAAGGGAGAGTGTATCTTCCAGGTTTATTGAATCTGTTGCATTCACACGCCATGCCGTGGATACCTAAAAAAAGTCATTTTCTGTAGAAAACTATATATGCGGACAAATTCGTTCTTACAGAAAAGACACCTGTTCTGCGCACATTTTGCAACAAATAAAGCATGTCTCAAATTCAAAGTTTTGTGAAAAAATTTAAACAGCATGGCACAGTCTTGAATATGCATTCACCAAACAGAGGAGGCCACTCTAGCCAACCAACCAAAATCAAGAAGGTCACCTGGGAATATTGCTGCTGTTGCCGACTGAGTCGCCCGCAGTCCCAAGAAATCTCTTAGGCACTGCTGTCAAGAACTCAACATCAGGAAAGAAAGTTTGAGGAGAATTCTGATAACAGTGCATACAAGTAATCAATAACTTTGCTCGACGTGTGCCAGCGTTGAGTGAAATTGGGCCCACGTGGAGCATATCATCAAACACTGGCGTCGTCAGTAATTTCATTGTGAAATTGTCAAATGTCTTTGTGGACAACTGGAATTTTCAGTGATATCTTGACTATGAGTGAGTAACATAATCTGCAAGTTTTGTTAAGTTTGGTTGGGTCACATTAAATTTGTTAAACTGTTACTGGGGCCCACTTGTGTGGGGCCACCCTGTATTTTCTTACAAAGAAAATGATTGTTGGCAGTGAATTTTATCACATTGTGGTCTTGTTCGACATTGCAGTTGCAGCGAAGGATTGCAAAGGCGGTTGAAATAAAATGCTCAGTATACCACATCCAAGGCCAAACAAACCGTTGCTTAGCAATTTCATAATTTGAATATTTTGAGTGTGACCGTGGATCTTTCTTCCTCCAAAGAGGAAAAAAAGCAACAACAATATGATTTTGAATTTTTTTTTATCAACATCACAAGTCCTATAAGCATCCTATTTCGAATCAATGAATGTCTCTCCTTTACTCCAATAAATTGCACACTAGGAAATCTATTCCAACCTCCTCCCACTTATAAATCCCAAGCTTATATCAACACTGGCATTTCTCAATGGGATTGTGGAGCCAGAATACTTATCTTCTTCCACCATGATCAAAAGTCTGTTGTACCTACAACACCACTCCCATCACAATCTCTATATTGATTGGTCAATCTGTGCACTATGCTAATGATATGCAGAAGCTGTGAACTACATTTATCTTTCCTGGTTTGTAATCCTTCTACCTGCTTTTATTTATATTTCCCCTTTAGTATTTACTTGATTATTTTACTTTCTAGTTAGCCCCCCCCCCCCGACCCCCCCCCCCCCCATTCCCACGCAGCTGGAATTTTGCAATTGCGCTCACGCGTCTGTCCAGGCCATAATGTTTTTACCATTTGGGCTTTTGGCATCAAATGTTCAACAAACCTTTATTATGAGAATATGGAGAAAGGAATTAAAAATTGGGTCAAAATGTGAAAGGGCAAAGTCATAGTAAGGTAAAATAGCCCTTATGAGCCCCGCCGCAGCTCGTCAAGCACACGACACCCCATTTGTTTGAATCGTTTCCGTGTTTCTTTATTTATTTACCATTGATCATCAGTGTGTCTGTCCAAGCAATAACCTTTTTTTTTACCATTTCAACTTTCCTCATTAGATTTTCAACAAACCTCTATTATGAGAATATGGAGAACACAAATTTAAAAAATGTACAATTTTTTTTAACTGTCGTTTTTGTCAAGTTTAGTTCGTGTATTAAGTGGCCGCAGATGGGCTTTGCATTTTGAGATGCTTTCTAGTTCTACTTTAAAATTCTTCATTCTATCCTTGCCAGTAAACCTTCAGTCTACCCTTGCATTCATGGTGTCCTTTGGCTTGAAGTCGGGGTCCACCCCTTCCTATAAGTTTCAGATTAAGAATTTTCATCTCGCTGATGCTACCATTAAGGTAGAAACTAGTTAATATAAACTTGTGATAATCCATGTGATCATTTTATACTATCAATTTTGGGAGGTGGTCAGTGGTAATGCTCCTTAAGGTGACCTAGTTTCTATCTCATCATAACTAAGTTAGTTTGCAGTTTGCATGCCATTGATATAAACTGCTGTCTATCTATTTCAAACTGTGGCACTATTTTCAAGAATTGACCATACTGTTCAAAACGTACAAACTTGTGCTTCAAAACTTTTATCACAAATACTTTTTTTAAAGGATAAAAATAACACAATGAGGAGGTACCCTCAGGAAAGGGTCAAACAATTACGAAGTTAAACAAGTGTTCTTTGTATATCGACACTAGTCTGCACCAGCAAGACGAATTCTTCATTCTTCTTTGTATATGCTTATCACTGTTAAAATTGCTAATGTAAAAATACCTTTGTTGTTTGAATGTTTTAGTGTGGCCTCTACCACAACAATGCAAGTGCCCAAATGGCCCTCAAATTGGCTTATCCACTTACGAGATAACTAGACCATGATTGGCCGACCGCTTGTGCACAACTTGATCCTCTTCCCCAGCACTCTCGGGGTCAGACGGGCAACCGGGCAGCCTCGGAACAGGCTCCTCCTGAGTTTTCTGTTTGTTCGCCATTTTGATCGGGGGTAAACGGCGTGGAAAATCAAGTGCCGTGGTGGTCTCATTTGGTAGGGAGGGATACGAGGGTGGCGGTGGAAGGTGATGAGGTTTGCGTCTTTTGCGCCTCTTGTGTTTCGGAGAGGACGATGAGTCTGAAAAATAATGTGAAACAATAAGAGAGTGGTCAATAAATGCAATCCGGTGTTTTATCCTTAACCATCATTAAAATTTGTGATAACAGAGAAAGGTGCCCATCACAAAAGGCTGACTGCTTTTGCACTTTGCCCTTTCAATTGTCATCTGCCCTTAACAACCCTCCCAACAACACACATCTATAAAATAAAGCAGGACTGTTTGTCTGTCCATCCCTGAACTACTCCCTCAATTTTGGGGCTAGCCCCACCACAATCTTTCTGTGGAACACTTTCGGGTCCAAGCGGGTGTCCTAAGGTGGGTGGAGGTTTCATACATTTCTCAATACAATTATGATTTTGAGTTTCCACTCGTATGAAACGACTCTCTCCAAACACATTCACGGGTTTGCCATTTAT
>NW_027620071.1:5000-19079 GCF_964187855.1 Myxine glutinosa
GTCAGGTGCAACAAGACATGTAGTGGGGCGGCTTTGCCCAAATATTCAAAAGAATTGTGCATTTTGTGAAACAAGCACCAAATTTGGCACAAATGTACATTAATATGTTGCGAACATTTTCAGATATTGGGCCACTTGAAATTCTGTAATTTTTTTTTTCAAATTTCGTAATTTCAAATTTTTCGGGTGACACCGTCACAATTTCGGTCTTCGAGGCCGGCCGATAGGCAAAGTGTGACCGGAAGGGACGAGGTTCTCCTGACCACGTGGCCCTCGATCTGGGAAGCGAGAGGCGTTCCATTAGTGGACGCGCCCCTCACGCCCGACTTTTTGGCGGCCCCGGCAGGCCGTTTGTTTTGACGTTCCGTGACAGGCCCCGCACCCCCACCTCCGGGCCGACCGGAAGCTTGTGCTGAGTACATCATACCTGAACAACTCAGTGAGGCAGAACACAGCAGTGCACACCAGGGTGACCCCTTCAGTGCATAAACCAATTAACCTGTCCACTGCAGGGCATATAGAAATGAAGTTATTTTCTGCATATAATAATAATATAAGTTCAGTTCTATATAACAATTTCTGTTATCACCACTACCACTACAACTACCACTACTACAAGCTTTGTCTGGAATTTTGTGGACTAACAGACAAACAGACATACAGACAAGCTGGGATCAAAACATTACCTCCTTCCACCATTGAGTGTAGAGGTAAACATCATGGAAATTATATCATGCCCTAGATTTAATTCATGCTTACCCGTGTATTTGCTTCACTGGTTCACAAGGTCTTTTGCATACATGTAATTCAGACTCTCGTCTTCATTGCTGACCACACAATGTTCGCAACATATTAATGTACATTTGTGCCAAATTTGGTGCTTGTATCACAAAATGCACAATTCTTTTGAATATTTGGGCTAAGCCGCCCCACTATATCGGCCGGCCTCGAAGACCGAAATTGTGACGGTGTCACCCGAAAAATTTGAAATTACGAAATTTGAAAAAATTTGAAAAAACAAATTACGGAATTTCAAGTGGCCCAATATCTGAAAATGTTCGCAACATATTAATGTACATTTGTGCCAAATTTGGTGCTTGTATCACAAAATGCACAACAGGTTTGCTATGCTGCTACACTAATGTCATCTTGGGGGAATTGTCTGGACCTTGGAAAGAGAACATGGAGGAGGTGCACAAGAGGAAGAGAGGAAAGTACAGTGAGCTGGAGGTAGAGTGTCGAGAGAAGGGTTGGCAAGTTTCTTGTCAGCCATTTGAGGTGGGGTTTAGAGGATATATTTTTGCAGTTTATTTTCTGCATTTCTTGCTCATATTGGAGTGTGTGGGACAGAAAGAAGGAGGATGTGTGACAAAGTTGTCCAGGTTGCCTTGAAAGGCTCACTTTGTTTTGGAGGAAGTTTATGGAGGCACGTCAAATGGTGTCGGTTGAAGTTGTAGGTGGTGGTTCATTTCAGCCTAAAAGGGTAGTGACTAAGTGTGGAAGATAAATGGAGGGTGTGTGTGTGTGTGTGTGTGTGTGTGTGTGTGTGTGTGTGTGTGTGTGTGTGTGTGTGTGTGTGTGTGTGTGTGTGTGTGTGTTGGTGTGTGTTGGTGTGTGTTGGTGTCGGTGTCGGTGTTGGTGTTGGTGTTGGTGTCGGTGTTTTGTTTTGTTTTTGCAGGAGTAGATGTGGTTTTGCATGAATGTGTTTTTGTTTGAGTGGTGCATGTTGTAAGGGTGGTGGTCAGTTGTTTTTAACGTTTTTTTTTGTTGTTGTTGGGTGATTGAGTGGATGAGGGGCTGTGGATTATTTTGTGTTCTGTGGAGCTGTGGAGTGGAGGCGGTTTTGTTGTTGTAGTCTGTGTTCTCACTGGCTGGGGGTGGGTGTATGGACATATCCGGGTGGAGCTGCTCCATTTGGAGGCGTATGTGCTCCTGCTGGCCCACCTTAACGGACCGTATCGAGGTTGAAGGGCTGAAATGTAATGATGCTGAGGACCTCGACTGAGGGCCCGATCAGTGAGGCACACTTTTGACCAGGTGTATTTTGAAATTATATTTATATTTATTTATATATACAGACTTGGCATTTAATATGGAATATTTTTTTTGTGGGGGGTGAACTTACTTTTCAAGTTAACTTTGAACCAAAAGTTCTTTGGAATTATGTTGAAATTATTCTAGATTTTGTTAATGTGACCTTCAAAAGAAACAAAAACCACATTTGACATTTCGAAGCAAATAAATTGATCCTTGAAAGTGATGTAAACTGATATTGAACTCAAATCACGGACAGTACTGTGTTAAAATTCTGTACGTTTTCCAGAAGTATCTCTATTTTGCACATTAGCCAAATTTTTTTTTAACAAAAACAAAAGTTAAATTACAACTGGGATTACGGACAGTAAAATTACAGTTCATTATGTCGTGTAACCCCCACGAGCATTCAGGAGAGCACGTACACGTTGAGGCATGCTGTTCACGAGATTTGCCAAGGTTTGGACAGGCATCGCTTGCTATGCAGTGACAATAGCCTACTGCAATTCACGCACAGAGGCAGGCTGCTGGTCCAAGTTGTCGATTTGATGCGTTAATTCTGCCCACAAGTTCTCTATCGGATTCATATCCGGGGACATGACAGGCCACTCCATATGCTCTACACCACGGTCAGCAAGAAAGTGTTGGATCATGCGAGCACGATGAGGCCATGCATTGTCGTCTTGGAAGACAAAGTTTCCTTGAAAGGCTACACGAGCAAATGGAAGCAATGTTTCTTCCAGAGTGGCCCTGTACTTGAACTGGTTCAGGTTTCCATTCAGAACAACCAGGTCAGTTTTGCCCCCTGCATGAAAAGCAGCCCAAACGGTCACCCCACCACCTCCAGCTTGGACTCTTGGCACTATACAATCTTTGTTGTAGGCTTCATGCACTTGTATGCACACTCAGACATGGCCATCTTGACGATAGACCAGAAATCAAGACTCGTCACTGAAGATCACGTGATTCCAGTGTCCTGGCTGCCATTGACGGTGCTCTCTGGCCCACTGCAATCGGCGCTGGCGGTGTTGTCTTGTCAGGCGTGGCTTTCTCAGGGGACGCCTGGCACAACAGCCTGCTTGAACCAGTCGTTGGTTGACTAGCCTTCTGGATACAGGCACATTTGTCAGTTGCTGCCACTCAGCCCTAAGCCGATTAGGTGACTTGGTATGGCCATTGCGGACTAACCGGTGCAGCTGGCGATCATCCCTCCATGTGGTTCTGCGGGGACGTCCTGGCCTCGATATTGGAGGAGGGACACCCCTCTGAGCATTACGTTTCGGGATCTTTGACACCTGACCTTGAGTGATGCCACACTGCCGAGCAATAGCACACTGTTTCATGCCAGAATTTCGTAAAGCCACCACTCCATGACAAACAGCATTGTCGAGTTGACGGACCATCTCCAGAGGAAGCGGCAATAACCTTTGTAGACGTGCAGCAGTTGTTTTCCACTAATACAGAACGCAACAACCCTTATAACTCAATTGTGAAGCCAATCGTCAAATGTACCTGTCCGTACATTTTGTCACGCCACCTGTGATATAATCCTGTTATTGACTTCTTGCTGCGACAGACAATCAGTGACATGGTTCTTTTAACAAGGAAATCACCGAAGCGTAAAAGAAACTCACCCGATTGATATTCTGCGTTCAGAAAGGAAACCCAAGTCAAGAAAAAATAAATATTCCATATTAAATGCCAAGTCTGTATGTATGTATGTATGTATGTATGTATGTATGTATGTATGTGTATATATATATATATATATATATATATATATATATATATATATATATATATACACACATACACATATATATATATATACACACATACACATATATATATATATATACACATACACATATATATACATATATACATGTACATATATATATATGTATATATATGTATATGTATATATATGTATGTATATGTATATATATGTATATATATGTATATATATGTATATATATGTATATATATGTATATGTATATATATGTATATGTATATATATGTATATAGCGAGAAATTGCCCAGAATAGCGAGAAATTGAGGGAGGACATGGGGGCCAATAGCCAACGGTTAGAACAAAGGATGGGGTCCAATTGCGAGAAATTGAGGGATGACATGGGAAACCAGATCGGGGGTTTAAGGAATGACATGGGGTCCAATAGCGAGAAATTGAGGGAGGACATGGGGGCCCAGATCGGAGGGTTAGGGAGTAGAATAGAGGGATTAGGAAACAAATTTGAGGGGTTAGACAATAGATTAGGGGAAATACAGGAGGGGTTAACGGGGGTAGAAAACAGAATGGCCGCTCAAGATAATCAAATGGAAGGGATGAGAGAGGGGTTAGAGGGGTTAGAAAACAGTATGGAAGGCAAATTGAGGGACATGAGGGACCAAGCGGAAAGGGAAGTTCAACAAATGGGGCAGCAGATAGAGGGGGTCAGAATGGGGGTAGAAACTAAATTGGATGCTCACAGGGAGGAAATGGAGCAGATGAGGGTGGCATCTGGGCAGGAGATGCAAGTGATGGGAGGGGAGATCAGAAGAGGTGTGAGTGAGGAGGTCGGAGGAGTGCGCGAGGAGGTGAGGCACTGTGAGGAGCGCATGGAGAAGGAGGTGAGAAAGGGGACTGTAAAATTGCAAGGTGGTATAGAGGAGTTGACGCTGGGAGTAGAACAGCTGACAGTGGGACAAAAGGAGTTGAGGGAGCAGGTAAAGAAGAACACAGCGGTAATAGAGGGTTTAAAATCAACAGAGATGAAAAAGCACGTAGGGGTAATTAAAAAAGAGTGTCAGACGGTACATGAGGACCTGACGAGGAAAATGAACGAGGTGGTAGAGGTGATGGAGGTTAAAGAGCGGGAGGTGCGGGAGCACATAGAAAAAAATAAGGTGGAGTTCGAGGAAGAACTTAAGGGGGCGCACGAGGAGATGAAGGAGGTGAAGCAGAAATTAGAAGAAGTGGAAGAAGGGGTGAGCGAAATTAAGAAGCGACGGAGAGGGGGATAAGAAAGAGATAAAAGAGGAAGTAAAAGAATTGGTCCAAAGTCTGTGTTCGGATCGTGATGATGTGCTCATTAACCGGATGAGGGATTCGCAGGTGATGGAGGAGAAGCGAAGAGAAAGAGGACCCGGTGTAAGTGGTGACCAATATGGTCGTGCGTATGATGCGCCAGGTGATTTAATAAGCTTGGGGGTCGAGATGGACCCGGATGTTTGTGAGAGGCCAAGAGTGAGGTGTATGGCTGGTCCGGAGTGTATGGAACGAGGGTGCGAGCGAGAGGGTCCGGTGATGGGAGAGGTGCGAGGTGTGAGTGAGCAAGGTTGTGGTGGTATGGAATGGGTAGCGGGTTGCGGAAGCGTGACCCATGCATCGACACCAACAGGGGTAGTTTTTAGAGGGACAGCGGTTAGACCGACGTTTAGCCGACGCGAGCTTCCGGTCCGTGCCGGGCTTTGTGTACTGCGGGAGCCGGCGGGGATCGGTGTTGCGTCGCTCCTGTTCGGAGCGTCGTGCACGATTCGGGCCGGGCCCCGCCCTGCACGGTCGCGTCCGCGCTTTGCTAGGCAAAGCCACCGGCCCGGTTCGATGGAAGGCAGGAGGGGTCGGAACGGCGCCCCCTTGTGGTTGCGGCGTTCCGGCCGGGCAAGATTGGGCCATCGGGCAGGAGACCGAAAGGCTCCGCGCTGAGGTGGACCTCGGAATCTCGGCGCGATGAAACCTCCTCCCCTGCATCGAGTGCCGGACAGACCCAACCGCAGTAGACGAACCACCCGCATTCATTGCTTGGCTTTGCGAAGCCGCGCTTTGATAATGTAATTTCACGCACTGAGGCTCAAGTTTAATGGACGATGGTAGGGATAGTGAATATGATTGGCAAATTGGATTGGTAAATATGATTGGCAGTAATGATTGGGAAAATTTGATGGGCAAAATTTGATGGGTATATGTGATAGTGGGAGATGCCCGATGTAGAGGGATGGTGAATCCACCATCCCTCACGTCCTACCGGGGCAAATGCGCTATAGTTTATGGGGTGGCTATGACAACCGAGCCAGGGAGGGCTCGGTTATATTGATAGGGACTAGAGGTGACAAGAGGTGACAAGATTTAAGTAGGAGACTTGGTACCTGTAGTGGGGACGTAGTAGCTTAGTGGATAATAATGACGAGGGAGCGCAATAGTTTAAAGGGGCGACTGGGAAGCGCAAGTTCCAGAGGGGAGTAGTTAGATCAAATGATGCCGTGTGAGTGTTGGAGGTGTATTCAGAACGTATTGTGAGAAGTGTGAGATGAGTGACATTGTGTTGAGTGAATGAGCTTGCATGGGGTGCAAGTGACGAACAGGTGTGTGGAACGCTTGGTGCGTACGTCCGAGGGGCAGCCGGGGGGTGTGTCCGAGGGGCAGCCGGGGGGTGTGTCCGTGGTGCCGCCGGTGCGTGTGTCCGTGGTGCCGCCGGTGCGTGTGTCCGTGGTGCAGCCCGTGGGTGCGTCCGTGGTGCAGCCGATGGGTGCCTCTCGGGCTTGGTGTAATGAGGAATTGCTAGGCAATGCTTGAGAAGGTGATTGTGAATGGTTTTGAGCGTGGAAGTGTATGGAGCAGTGCATGAGGAACGATTGTGGTTGTGCATTGTATTGAATGATTGAAGGAGCTTTGGGGGAGAGAAGGGTGCAGGCGGCACCAAGTATGAGAGCACAGGTGTGCAAGTACAGGTGTGTGGAATATATGGAGCAGAGAATGAGTGGTGTGGAGAGAGTTGGAGTAAGTGGTACGGAGTGGTGTGCATGGTGCGAAGGTGTAGATGGGGGAAGAGTGGACCCCTTTCACGAGTACCCGGGGAGGGTAGTTTAAAGAGTAGTTAGAAGGTATAGGTAAATTGTGGTTGGATATTGGCATTTGTGGTGCGGTTGCAGAATGGTATTGTGGATGGGTGCATTGGTGTGGTGAAATTGGCTGGTCGTGTGGCCTGTTAGTATGAGTGTGAATGGTTGGGCACTCCGCCACTGTTAGATGTCGGCCAGGTGAGGCCGCAGGTGGGCTCTGGGAGCCGTTAGTGTCAGTGGGTGCCTGAGGATCCCGGGTGTGGATCGGGCAGCCCGTGCCAGAGAGGGCACCGAGGGGGTGAGAGTGCGAGAGGGCCTTCCCCAGTTAGTTAGGTTAGGGTGAGGAGCAGGTGAGCTCGGTAGGCAACAACAGTGGTGGAGGTGTGCAGGTGGGCGGACCTGCTGGGAGCGTCACATGACCCAGCCACCGAAATTGGGCGGGAGCACCGAGTGTTGAATCGGGGAGTGAGACCCAAATTGATGGTGTGCACCACAGATGGTCAATGGGATTTTGGTTCTTCGAACCACATAGAGTAATGAGGGCCAATGGTTTGGCAGGAGAAAGACCCCGGGTAATGTAAAGTTGTTAGTCATTTAGGAAATAGTTAGGATTGATGAACCTGTCGCACCATACGCAGCCACTTACTTGAGGTGATGATGATAACTCCACACCTGTGTTTTCTTTGTTTTGTGTTGCAGGAAATGAGAATTGCTGTTTGGATTTGTGAGACGCATCACGACGTGGATGAGACATTGGGGTGATTCCATCTCTCCCTCCTTAGGAGGGACTGATGATGAATTGGAGATGGCAAATTTTGATGAGAGTTGGAAATGGCAAATTGGATTGGTTAGGAGGGAGAGAAGACGAATTTGGTTTATGGGAGGAACGGGGAAGACAGTAGGGACGTTTGTTGATGTGTAAAGTAGATGTTTATGGGTAGTGTTGTGTTTTGTGGATACAGGGAGGGGCAATGTAGGTTACCTGGTGGGGGGGGGGGGGGGGGGGGCGTACGGTAGGAACGTACCTGTCTCACCTGGTTCCCATGTGCCCTCAGTGTGCATTACCTTATATTGCGTGCACTTTGCGCCCTTACCACCTTACTCACCTGTCTTCTTTTGTCTCCCACCTCCGAGGATCTGGCTTTGGGGCAGAGAGAGAGGAGAGAGAGGTGCTGGCTCCGCAGTTGTGGGCCTGTACTTCCGCTGCTTGCTGCCTGGATCGATACACCATATGGACCGCAATTTTTGTGGCCGCCCACAATGGACCGCAGTTCTTTTGCGGTCAAGCACCACCCGTTGATGGACCTCTGGGTCAACGTGGCACCTATGCCATACAGGTGAACCACTTTTAGTTGGCCCCCCTGACGGCCACAATTAAGAAATGGACGCGGTTGGCGCCTTTCTTTATTTCTAAATAGGCCAGAAGCCAGAAGGCCAAGTGCACTCCATGAAGGCAAGACCAGCGGCAGAACATCGGCCGGCTGCGACACCACCGGTGACCATGGACACTTGATTGTGCATTTTTTATTGAACACTTTATTGGTGCACCGGATGGTGCTGACTGTGCATAATGGGGTGGTGCTTTTGGTGCTTGGAAGGGGTGCTCTGCACATTATTAAAGGCCGTAGGGCCACAGGGCACTCGTGGGTTGGTGTATCGATGCTGGCATGCGTGCTCTCCCTATGCATAACATCTGCATGTGTTCCTCAAAGAACAGGTCCTGGATCGTAGTGTAAATATCAGTGTAGTCTTGTATAAATGATGCTCCCTACCGGCTGTATGTTTAGTTTGAGGATGCTTTCCGCGATTCGGTTATCCTATGGGTGTATTTCTGTTAGGAGAAGGGTGCAACGTCGCAGGGGGACATATTTACTCATTTGTGAACATCTGTAAAACTGTCGCACTCAGGGTTGAGTTAATAGTAGAGGGAACTACATCTGAGTGCCACACTAAAGTAGGTAAAAATTAATCGGGTCGGGACGCCCGAGGTCGAGAAGGGTGCAGTGTTGCGGATATGGGATTTGCATCCCTCCATATCCGCTTGTAAATATTCCCCTATTTCCTCAATACTTCCCAACTCTCCCCAATCCCCCATTCCCTAGTCCCATTTTCTGTAAACAACACTCTGTAGACCCGACCTCCCCCTATTTCCCCCATTAAATGGCGCATCCAGGTCCACCGCATCTCATGTAGACAACTATAGGACATCTTGCTAGTTATTCTTAGTCTATGTCAGGTAAGGATTCGTTTCCATTCATTCTGACCCTTCGTTGCACCAGAATGTGATTGTATGGCACCGTTAGGAAGTTTAGGACCTCCCAATACCTCCCCGCAGCTCTTCCTCACAGTTCTCTTCAGCAGCAGCAACAACAACAACAACAACAACAACAACGAGCGCAGGGAGTGCGCGTCCTCACTCCGGCTTGGTTGGTAGGAATGGTGGGAGGGCACCAGGCCTTCCCAACGAGCCGCCATCGGACATGTGCTCGACGGGGTTACCCAACAGGGGCAGAACATGGCTCCCTGTCGGCTCCTCGTCAAGGGCGGAGCCCTGTAACCCCCGCACCCAATGGAAGCGGCGGACCGGCCCCAGTTGGGGCGGAACCAACCAGCCGAGGGCGTGTCACTCCCCGCTGAGCATGCGCAGTGAGAGAGAGGTGACGTAAGATGCGCGCTGAGCTTGGAGCAAGCAAGACCACCTCCGAGCGCTGTGAGACCTCCCTGCATCTTTGGACTGTGCTTTATCCTGTCCCCGAGCCAAGGTGCACCTTGTGCCATCGATCTACCTGTCCATTCCTGCCATCAACCCCTGTGTGAGTCTGCCTTGTCCGTTTGTCCGTGGTCTGTCTGGGAATAAATAAGACTGTATTTAAGTGCCTATCTCTTCTGTGTCTTTACCTCACTCTGCCTTGTAATCTACCCATTTTCTCCACCACTGTAATTACACCCTCCTCCGGAGGTCTTGAGAACTGTACCCCCTTGCGTCGTTTCATCTTTCCCAGTCGTCGTGTCCTTTCTATCATTGATTTAGCATAGCGCGATTTGGCCAACGTTATAATCGGGTGTAGTTTGTTAATGGTTCGAACTACGGGTTACTAAACCCGCTCGGTAACCTAAAACCGTAGCTCGAACGGCCGTCTCTTCCCTGTCTCGCGACCGAGCGTTGCACTCAGGTCCCGGGAAGGCCATTCCGACTTTCTGGCCCGAATACCCTGGCGGCGCTGCGGGCGGGAGGGAGCGTTGGGACGACCAGGAACGGAGAGTGGTTAGTAGAAGGAACGGCGGGTTAATCTCCGCAGGGCAACGAGGGAAGCCCTCTCCGGTTCCGTAACAATATATATATATATATATATATATATATATATATATATATATATGTGCGTATGTTTATTATATATATATATATATATATATATATATATATAGAGAGATTTTTAGAGATATATATATATATATATGTATATATGTATATATATATATATATGTATATATGTATATATGTATATATATATATATATATGTATATATGTATATATATATATATATGTATATATGTATATATGTGTATATATATATATATGTATATATATATGTATATATGTATATATGTATGTATATATGTATATGTATATATATATGTATATATGTATATGTATATATGTATTTTTATATGTATATATGACATATGTATATGTATATGTTCTTTGCAATGTTCTTTGCTGCTTTTGTATGCTGCTTTGCTGCTTTGCTTTTATATGTTCTTTGCAATGATTCTGTGATTTCTTTTTTATCTCCAATTGTTTATTTGTTCTATGCTTAATTTCAGAGTACATTCAGACATTAAACTGTGTAAATTTCAATAAAAACTGGAAAAATTGAGGTGTTCTAAAACTTTTGACCGGTGGTGTATATAATATATATATTTATTTATATATATATATATATATATATATATATACTAGCTTGGCTCGGCTTAACTGCGCTCGCCTCACCAAGCGTCGATACTGAGGAACGGGCTTATTTTAGCTGAGGCTAATGACTGTACCTGAGTTGCTGTGTTGTCATGATTTTCACCAATCATAATA
Source organism: Myxine glutinosa (assembly GCF_964187855.1). Classification (NCBI taxonomy): domain Eukaryota; kingdom Metazoa; phylum Chordata; class Myxini; order Myxiniformes; family Myxinidae; genus Myxine; species Myxine glutinosa. The sequence goes on from NW_027620071.1 coordinate 15,960, forward strand.
CAAACAATTACTTTGCACAAATGTATTTGTTGTGTTTGTGATATTACATTTTTATAGGCAATTTAGGTTGAAGATTTAGGTTGAATGTTTTTTTTTCAAGAAAGCACCCCTCCGCACATACACAGGGGAGGGGTAGGTGCAGACTGGAAGTTTGGGCTGATTGCACCTCACCACCACATAATTCAAAACACCTCACCACCAAGTAATTCAAAACACCTCACCACCACGTAATTCAAAACACCTCACCACCACGTAATTCAAAATACCTCACCACCAAGTAATTCAAACACCTCACCACCAAGTAATTTAAAACACCTCACAGCCATAAAACACGTAATAAAAACACCACCACCACGAAATTAAAACACCTCACCACCACAAAATTGAAAACACCTCACAGCCATCAAACACGTAATAAAAACACCTCACAGCCATAAAACACGTAATAAAAACACCTCACCACCACGAAAATAAAAACACCTCACAGCCATAAAACACGTAATAAAAACACCTCACCACCACAAAATTAAAAACACCTCACAGCCATAAAATACGTAATAAAAACACCTCACAGCCATAAAACACGTAATAAAAACACCTCACCACCACAAAATTAAAAACACCTCACAGCCATAAAATACGTAATAAAAACACCTCACAGCCATAAAACACGTAATAAAAACACCTCACCACCACAAAATTAAAAACACCTCACAGCCATAAAACACATAATAAAAACACCCCACAGCCATAAAACACATAATAAAAACACCTCAGCCACGAAATTAAAAACACCTCACCACCACGTCAGTTAAAAACACCTCACCACCAAGTAATTCAAAACACCTCACCACCACATAATTCAAAACACCTCATCACCAACTAATTCTAAACACCTCACCACCACATAATTAAAAACACCTCACCACCACATAATTATAAATACCTCACCACCAATTAATTCAAAACACCTCACCACCATGTGATTTAAAAACACCTCACCACCATGTGATTTAAAAACACCTCACCACCACATAATTCAAAATACCTCACCACCACGTGATTCAAAACCACCACGTGATTCAAAACCACCACGTGATTCAAAACCACCACAACGTTATTAAAAACACTTCACAACCACAGAAACAAAAGTTTGAGGGAGTCGTTAAGTGACAACACAGACACTGCCCAGATGTGTAGATATCTATCTATAATTCCAGTAATCTCTGTGTGTGTGTGTGTGTGTCTGTCTGTGTGTGTGTTTGTTTGTCTGTGACCGCTGTTTCTCGACAACCACGGGTCCGATATACTTGAAACTTGCCAGGTCTATTGCTGGGGACCCGAGGATGTGCCTTTTCAAGGTTTCATATTAATCGGACAATTACTTACCGAGCGATGTCCAAAAAACGATTCAACCAATCAGAGAGCAGCGAACTAGCGCGTGTGCCGAACGTGGCGGACACACTCTGCCTCGGATGGCACATTTGAGAGCGTATTCATTTATTTCACGTTTGCAAACTATGTTGGCGCTATGTTGGCGTTAAACGATGTTTTAAAACTAATAAAAACGAATTTGCGATTCATTCGCTTTCCTGCGCGTTTGTGTACGCGATGGCGATTTCTTTACCAAACTCCGGAAGCCGTTCGCTTTGGACCGAACCATTTCATGTAAATAGAGGGGGGGGTTCTGTGGTCGTTGCGAATGGACCAAACCATTCATGTAAATAGAGGGGGGGGATTGTCACTGTACTCGCAAGCCGTTCGCCGTTCGCTTTGGCGTTGCGAATGGACCAAACCATTTCATGTAAATAGAGGGGGGGGATATAATCGTGGCGGACACACTCTGCCTCGGATGGCACATTTGAGAGCGTATTCATTTATTTCACGTTTGCAAACTATGTTGGCGCTATGTTGGCGTTAAACGATGTTTTAAAACTAATAAAAACGAATTTGCGATTCATTCGCTTTCCTGCGCGTTTGTGTACGCGATGGCGATTTCTTTACCAAACTCCGGAAGCCGTTCGCTTTGGACCGAACCATTGCATGTAAATAGAGGGGGGGGATTGTCACCACTCGCAAGCCGTTCGCTTTGGACCAAACCATTTCATGTAAATAGGGGGGGGGATATAATTTTAGATATATATATCGTACGGGCATGCCCTAGTATAGATAAATGACTGTACCTGAGTTGCCGTTTTGTCATGGTTTAAACCAATCATAATTCAAACAATTATTTTGCACAAATGTATTTGTTATATACGTGATATCACATTTTATAAACAATTGAAGTTGAAAAAAAAAAAATCCCAAAGAAATTCCAAATAAAAATAAAAATTGGAACATTTTTCAAAAAAAATATCCTTAGGACATACCGACGGGAGAGATATGTTCATTCCAGAAGTTTGGTACTATTTCACAAAAGTTTGAGAAAGTAGTTCAGCGACGACACAACACAACACAGGACAGACGCTGCACAAATATATATATAAATATATGCGTATGTATATATATATATATATATATATATATATATATATATATATATATATATATATATATATATATATATATATATGCGTATATATATATATATGCGTATATATATATATATGCGTATATATATATATATGCGTATATATATATATATATATATATATATATATATATATATATGTATATATATATATATGTATGTATATGTATGTATGTATGTGTATGTATGTATGTGTATGTATGTGTATGTATGTATATGTATGTATGTATATGTATATGTATATGTATATGTATATGTATATGTATATGTATATATATATATATATGTATGTATATATGTATATATGTATATGTATATATGTATACTAGCTGAGGTACCCGGCTTCGCCCGGGTTGAATAAGAATAATACAAATATATGATGAAAAGAACATGTATATTTTAGAGCAAATCACAGTACATTTCCTACATGACGTTTTTTCAATTTTCAATTTCTCAAAACCTCTGGGTATACAACATTTCTGGTTTTCTTACTTGGTGCCAAGACATAAAGATTGCTTGGTTTTCCAACCCTCGAGCAGCCCACGTACAGCTGGCCATGGGCAAACACTTGTTCTGTGAAGTTCAGG
>NW_027620072.1:0-19042 GCF_964187855.1 Myxine glutinosa
CAACACTAACACAAGTGCGAAAAGTGGTTTTTCCACACTAATACAAGTGCAAAAGTGGTTTCCTGCACCAACACAAGTGCGAAAGGTGGTTTTACAACACTAACACAAGTGCGAAAAGTGGTTTTTCAACACTATCACAAGTGCAAAAAGTGTTTTTTCCACACTAATACAAGTGCAAAAGTGGTTTCCTGTCCAACACAAGTGCGAAAAGTGGTTTTTCAACACTAACACTAGTGCGAAAAGTGGTTTTTCAACACTAACACAAGTGCGAAAAGTGGTTTTTCAACACTAACACAAGTGCGAAAAGTAGTTTTTCCACACTAATACAAGTGCAAAAGTGGTTTCCTGCACCAACACAAGTGCGAAAAGTGGTTTTTCAACACTAACACAAGTGCGAAAAGTGGTTTTTCAACACTAACACAAGTGCGAAAAGTGGTTTTTCAACACTATCACAAGTGCAAAAAGTGTTTTTTCCACACTAATACAAGTGCAAAAGTGGTTTCCTGCACCAACACAAGTGCAAAAAGTGGTTTTTCAACACTAACACAAGTGCGAAAAGTGGTTTTTCAACACTAACACAGTGCGAAAAGTGGTTTTTCAACACTATCACAAGTGCAAAAAGTGTTTTTTCCACACTAATACAAGTGCAAAAGTGGTTTCCCTGCACCAACACAAGTGCGAAAAGTGGTTTTTCAACACTAACACAAGTGCGAAAAGTGGTTTTTCAACACTAACACAAGTGCGAAAAGTGGTTTTTCCACACTAATACAAGTGCAAAAGTGGTTTCCTGCACCAACACAAGTGCGAAAAGTGGTTTTTCAACACTAACACAAGTGCGAAAAGTGGTTTTTCAACACTATCACAAGTGCAAAAAGTGTTTTTACCACACTAATACATGTAAAAAAGTGGTTTCCTGCACCAACACAAGTGCGAAAAGTGGTTTTTCAACACTAACACAAGTGCGAAAAGTGGTTTTTCAACACTATCACAAGTGCAAAAAGTGTTTTTTCCACACTAATACAAGTGCAAAAGTGGTTTCCTGCACCAACACAAGTGCAAAAAGTGGTTTTTCAACACTAACACAAGTGCGAAAAGTGGTTTTTCAACACGATCACAAGTGCAAAAAGTGTTTTTTCCACACTAATACAAGTGCAAAAGTGGTTTCCTGCACCAACACAAGTGCGAAAAGTGGTTTTTCAACACTAACACAAGTGCGAAAAGTGGTTTTTCAACACTAACACAAGTGCGAAAAGTGGTTTTTCAACACTATCACAAGTGCAAAAAGTGTTTTTTCCACACTAATACAAGTGCAAAAGTGGTTTCCTGCACCAACACAAGTGCGAAAAGTGGTTTTTCAACACTAACACAAGTGCGAAAAGTGGTTTTTCAACACTAACACAAGTGCGAAAAGTGGTTTTTCAACACTATCACAAGTGCAAAAAGTGTTTTTTCCACACTAATACAAGTGCAAAAGTGGTTTCCTGCACCAACACAAGTGCGAAAAGTGGTTTTTCAACACTAACACAAGTGCGAAAAGTGGTTTTTCAACACTAACACAAGTGCGAAAAGTGGTTTTTCAACACTATCACAAGTGCAAAAAGTGTTTTTTCCACACTAATACAAGTGCAAAAGTGGTTGCCTGCACCAACACAAGTGCGAAAAGTGGTTTTTCAACACTAACACAAGTGCGAAAAGTGGTTTTTCAACACTAACACAAGTGCGAAAAGTGGTTTTTCCACACTAATACAAGTGCAAAAGTGGTTTCCTGCAACAACACAAGTGCGAAAAGTGGTTTTTCAACACTAACATAAGTGCGAAAAGTGGTTTTTCAACACTATCACAAGTGCAAAAAGTGTTTTTACCACACTAATACAAGTGCAAAAGTGGTTTCCTGCACCAACACAAGTGCGAAAAGTGGTTTTTCAACACTAACACAAGTGCGAAAAGTGGTTTTTCAACACTATCACAAGTGCAAAAAGTGTTTTTTCCACACTAATACAAGTGCAAAAGTGGTTTCCTGCACCAACACAAGTGCGAAAAGTGGTTTTTCAACACTAACACAAGTGCGAAAAGTGGTTTTTCAACACTAACACAAGTGCGAAAAGTGGTTTTTCAACACTACCACAAGTGCAAAAAGTGTTTTTACCACACTAATACAAGTGCAAAAGTGGTTTCCTGCACCAACACAAGTGCGAGAAGTGGTTTTTCAACACTAACACAAGTGCGAAAAGTGGTTTTTCAACACTATCACAAGTGCAAAAAGTGTTTTTACCACACTAATACAAGTGCAAAAGTGGTTTCCTGCACCAACACAAGTGCGAAAAGTGGTTTTTCAACACTAACACAAGTGCGAAAAGTGGTTTTTCAACACTATCACAAGTGCAAAAAGTGTTTTTTCCACACTAATACAAGTGCAAAAGTGGTTTCCTGCACCAACACCAGTGCGAAAAGTGGTTTTCAACACTAACACATGTGCGAAAAGTGGTTTTTCAACACTAACACAAGTGCGAAAAGTGGTTTTTCAACACTATCACAAGTGCAAAAAGTGGTTTTTCCACACTAATACAAGTGCAAAAGTGGTTTCCTGCACCAACACAAGTGCGAAAAGTGGTTTTTCAACACTAACACAAGTGCGAAAAATGATTTTTCAACACTAACACAAGTGCGAAAAGTGGTTTTTCCACACTTATACATGTGCAAAAGTGGTTTCCTGCACCAACACAAGTGCGAAAAGTGGTTTTTCAACAATAACACAAGTGCGAAAAGTGGTTTTTCAACACTAACACAAGTGCGAAAAGTGGTTTTTCCACACTAATACAAGTGCAAAAGTGGTTTCCTGCACCAACACCAGTGCGAAAAGTGGTTTTTCAACACTAACACATGTGCGAAAAGTGGTTTTTCAACACTAACACAAGTGCGAAAAGTGGTTTTTCAACACTATCACAAGTGCAAAAAGTGGTTTTTCCACACTAATACAAGTGCAAAAGTGGTTTCCTGCACCAACACAAGTGCGAAAAGTGGTTTTTCAACACTAACACAAGTGCGAAAAATGATTTTTCAACACTAACACAAGTGCGAAAAGTGGTTTTTCCACACTTATACATGTGCAAAAGTGGTTTCCTGCACCAACACAAGTGCGAAAAGTGGTTTTTCAACAATAACACAAGTGCGAAAAGTGGTTTTTCAACACTAACACAAGTGCGAAAAGTGGTTTTTCCACACTAATACAAGTGCAAAAGTGGTTTCCTGCACCAACACAAGTGCGAAAGGTGGTTTTTCAACACTAACACAAGTGCGAAAAGTGGTTTTTCAACACTATCACAAGTGCAAAAAGTGTTTTTTCCACACTAATACAAGTGCAAAAGTGGTTTCCTGCACCAACACAAGTGCGAAAAGTGGTTTTTCAACACTAACACAAGTGCGAAAAGTGGTTTTTCAACACTAACACAAGTGCGAAAAGTGGTTTTTCAACACTAACACAAGTGCGAAAAGTAGTTTTTCCACACTAATACAAGTGCAAAAGTCGTTTCCTGCACCAACACAAGTGCGAAAAGTGGTTTTTCAACACTAACACAAGTGCGAAAAGTGGTTTTTCAACACTAACACAAGTGCGAAAAGTGTTTTTTCCACACTAATACAAGTGCAAAAGTGGTTTCCTGCACCAACACAAGTGCGAAAAGTGGTTTTTCAACACTAGCACAAGTGCGAAAAGTGATTTTTCAACACTAATACAATTGCAAAAGTGGTTTCCTGCACCAACACAAGTGTGAAAAGTGATTTTTCAACACTATCACAAGTACAAAAAGTGTTTTTTCCACACTAATACAAGTGCAAAAGTGGTTTCCTGCACCAACACAAGTGCGAAAAGTGGTTTTTCAACACTAACACAAGTGCGAAAAGTGGTTTTTCAACACTAACACAAGTGCGAAAAGTGGTTTTTCAACACTATCACAAGTGCAAAAAGTGTTTTTTCCACACTAATACAAGTGCAAAAGTGGTTTCCTGCACCAACACAAGTGCGAAAAGTGGTTTTTCAACACTAACACAAGTGCGAAAAGTGATTTTTCAACACTAACACAAGTGCGAAAAGTGGTTTTTCCACACTTATACAAGTGCAAAAGTGGTTTCCTGCACCAACACAAGTGCGAAAAGTGGTTTTTCAACAATAACACAAGTGCGAAAAGTGGTTTTTCAACACTAACACAAGTGCGAAAAGTGGTTTTTCCACACTAATACAAGTGCAAAAGTGGTTTCCTGCACCAACACAAGTGCGAAAAGTGGTTTTTCAACACTAACACAAGTGCGAAAAGTGGTTTTTCAACACTATCACAAGTGCAAAAAGTGTTTTTTCCACACTAATACAAGTGCAAAAGTGGTTTCCTGCACCAACACAAGTGCGAAAAGTGGTTTTTCAACACTAACACAAGTGCGAAAAGTGGTTTTTCAACACTAACACAAGTGCAAAAAGTGGTTTTTCAACACTAACACAAGTGCGAAAAGTAGTTTTTCCACACTAATACAAGTGCAAAAGTGGTTTCCTGCACCAACACAAGTGCGAAAAGTGGTTTTTCAACACTAACACAAGTGCGAAAAGTGGTTTTTCAACACTAACACAAGTGCGAAAAGTGGTTTTTCAACACTATCACAAGTGCAAAAAGTGTTTTTTCCACACTAATACAAGTGCAAAAGTGGTTTCCTGCACCAACACAAGTGCGAAAAGTGGTTTTTCAACACTAACACAAGTGCGAAAAGTGGTTTTTCAACACTAACACAAGTGCGAAAAGTGGTTTTTCCACACTAATACAAGTGCAAAAGTGGTTTCCTGCACCAACACAAGTGCGAAAAGTGGTTTTTCAACACTAACACAAGTGCGAAAAGTGGTTTTTCAACACTAACACGAGTGCGAAAAGTGGTTTTTCAACACTAACACAAGTGCGAAAAGTGGTTTTCCCACACTAATACAAGTACAAAAGTGGTTTCCTGCACCAACACAAGTGCAAAAAGTGGTTTTTCAACACTAACACAAGTGCGAAAAGTGGTTTTTCAACACTATCACAAGTGCAAAAAGTGTTTTTTCCACACTAATACAAGTGCAAAAGTGGTTTCCTGCACCAACACAAGTGCGAAAACTGGTTTTTCAACACTAACACAAGTGCGAAAAGTGGTTTTTCAACACTAACACAAGTGCGAAAAGTGTTTTTTCCACACTAATACAAGTGCAAAAGTGGTTTCCTGCACCAACACAAGTGCGAAAAGTGGTTTTTCAACACTAACACAAGTGCGAAAAGTGGTTTTTCAACAGTATCACAAGTGCAAAAAGTGTTTTTTCCACACTAATACAAGTGCAAAAGTGGTTTCCTGCACCAACACAAGTGCGAAAAGTGGTTTTTCAACACTAACACAAGTGCGAAAAGTGGTTTTTCAACACTAACACAAGTGCGAAAAGTGGTTTTTCAACACTATCACAAGTGCAAAAAGTGTTTTTTCCACACTAATACAAGTGCAAAAGTGGTTTCCTGCACCAACACAAGTGCGAAAAGTGGTTTTTCAACACTAACACAAGTGCGAAAAGTGGTTTTTCAACACTAACACAAGTGCAAAAAGTGGTTTTTCAACACTATCACAAGTGCGAAAAGTGGTTTTTCCACACTAATACAAGTGCAAAAGTGGTTTCCTACACCAACACAAGTGCGAAAAGTGGTTTTTCAACGCTAACACAAGTGCGAAAAGTGGTTTTTCAACACTATCACAAGTGCAAAAAGTGTTTTTTCCACACTAATACAAGTGCAAAAGTGGTTTCCTGCACCAACACAAGTGCGAAAAGTGGTTTTTCAACACTAACACAAGTGCGAAAAGTGGTTTTTCAACACTAACACAAGTGCGAAAAGTGGTTTTTCCACACTAATACAAGTGCAAAAGTGGTTTCCTGCACCAACACAAGTGCGAAAAGTGGTTTTTCAACACTAACACAAGTGCGAAAAGTGGTTTTTCAACACTATCACAAGTGCAAAAAGTGTTTTTACCACACTAATACAAGTAAAAAAGTGGTTTCCTGCACCAACACAAGTGCGAAAAGTGGTTTTTCAACACTAACACAAGTGCGAAAAGTGGTTTTTCAACACTATCACAAGTGCAAAAAGTGTTTTTTCCACACTAATACAAGTGGAAAAGTGGTTTCCTGCACCAACACAAGTGCGAAAAGTGGTTTTTCAACACTAACACAAGTGCGAAAAGTGGTTTTTCAACACTAACACAAGTGCGAAAAGTGGTTTTTCAACACTAACACAAGTGCGAAAAGTGGTTTTCCCACACTAATACAAGTACAAAAGTGGTTTCCTGCACCAACACAAGTGCAAAAAGTGGTTTTTCAACACTAACACAAGTGCGAAAAGTGGTTTTTCAACAATATCACAAGTGCAAAAAGTGTTTTTTCCACACTAATACAAGTGCAAAAGTGGTTTCCTGCACCAACACAAGTGCGAAAAGTGGTTTTTCAACACTAACACAAGTGCGAAAAGTGGTTTTTCAACAGTATCACAAGTGCAAAAAGTGTTTTTTCCACACTAATACAAGTGCAAAATTGGTTTCCTGCACCAACACAAGTGCGAAAAGTGGTTTTTCAACACTAACACAAGTGCGAAAAGTGGTTTTTCAACACTAACACAAGTGCGAAAAGTGGTTTTTCAACACTATCACAAGTGCAAAAAGTGTTTTTTCCACACTAATACAAGTGCAAAAGTGGTTTCCTGCACCAACACAAGTGCGAAAAGTGGTTTTTCAACACTAACACAAGTGCGAAAAGTGGTTTTTCAACACTAACACAAGTGCGAAAAGTGGTTTTTCAACACTATCACAAGTGCAAAAAGTGTTTTTTCCACACTAATACAAGTGCAAAAGTGGTTTCCTGCACCAACACAAGTGCGAAAAGTGGTTTTTCAACACTAACACAAGTGCGAAAAGTGGTTTTTCAACACTAACACAAGTGCGAAAAGTGGTTTTTCCACACTAATACAAGTGCAAAAGTGGTTTCCTGCACCAACACAAGTGCGAAAATGGTTTTTCAACACTAACACAAGTGCGAAAAGTGGTTTTTCAACACTATCACAAGTGCAAAAAGTGTTTTTACCACACTAATACAAGTAAAAAAGTGGTTTCCTGCACCAACACAAGTGCGAAAAGTGGTTTTTCAACACTATCACAAGTGCGAAAAGTGGTTTTTCAACACTATCACAAGTGCAAAAAGTGTTTTTTCCACACTAATACAAGTGCAAAAGTGGTTTCCTGCACCAACACAAGTGCAAAAAGTGGTTTTTCAACACTATCACAAGTGCAAAAAGTGTTTTTTCCACACTAATACAAGTGCAAAAGTGGTTTCCTGCACCAACACAAGTGCGAAAAGTGGTTTTTCAACACTAACACAAGTGCGAAAAGTGGTTTTTCAACACTAACACAAGTGCGAAAAGTGGTTTTTCAACACTATCACAAGTGCAAAAAGTGTTTTTTCCACACTAATACAAGTGCAAAAGTGGTTTCCTGCACCAACACAAGTGCGAAAAGTGGTTTTTCAACACTAACACAAGTGCGAAAAGTGGTTTTTCAACACTATCACAAGTGCAAAAAGTGTTTTTTCCACACTAATACAAGTGCAAAAGTGGTTTCCTGCACCAACACAAGTGCGAAAAGTGGTTTTTCAACACTAACACAAGTGCGAAAAGTGGTTTTTCAACACTAACACAAGTGCGAAAAGTGTTTTTTCCACACTAATACAAGTGCAAAAGTGGTTTCCTGCAGCAACACAAGTGCGAAAAGTGGTTTTTCAACACTAACACAAGTGCGAAAAGTGGTTTTTCAACACTATCACAAGTGCAAAAAGTGTTTTTTCCACACTAATACAAGTGCAAAAGTGGTTTCCTGCACCAACACAAGTGCGAAAAGTGGTTTTTCAACACTAACACAAGTGCGAAAAGTGGTTTTTCAACACTAACACAAGTGCGAAAAGTGGTTTTTCCACACTAATACAAGTGCAAAAGTGGTTTCCTGCACCAACACAAGTGCGAAAAGTGGTTTTTCAACACTAACACAAGTGCGAAAAGTGGTTTTTCAACACTATCACAAGTGCAAAAAGTGTTTTTACCACACTAATACAAGTAAAAAAGTGGTTTCCTGCACCAACACAAGTGCGAAAAGTGGTTTTTCAACACTAACACAAGTGCGAAAAGTGGTTTTTCAACACTATCACAAGTGCAAAAAGTGTTTTTTCCACACTAATACAAGTGGAAAAGTGGTTTCCTGCACCAACACAAGTGCGAAAAGTGGTTTTTCAACACTAACACAAGTGCGAAAAGTGGTTTTTCAACACTAACACAAGTGCGAAAAGTGGTTTTTCAACACTAACACAAGTGTGAAAAGTGGTTTTCCCACACTAATACAAGTACAAAAGTGGTTTCCTGCACCAACACAAGTGCAAAAAGTGGTTTTTCAACACTAACACAAGTGCGAAAAGTGGTTTTTCAACACTATCACAAGTGCAAAAAGTGTTTTTTCCACACTAATACAAGTGCAAAAGTGGTTTCCTGCACCAACACAAGTGCGAAAAGTGGTTTTTCAACACTAACACAAGTGCGAAAAGTGGTTTTTCAACAGTATCACAAGTGCAAAAAGTGTTTTTTCCACACTAATACAAGTGCAAAATTGGTTTCCTGCACCAACACAAGTGCGAAAAGTGGTTTTTCAACACTAACACAAGTGCGAAAAGTGGTTTTTCAACACTAACACAAGTGCGAAAAGTGGTTTTTCAACACTATCACAAGTGCAAAAAGTGTTTTTTCCACACTAATACAAGTGCAAAAGTGGTTTCCTGCACCAACACAAGTGCGAAAAGTGGTTTTTCAACACTAACACAAGTGCGAAAAGTGGTTTTTCAACACTAACACAAGTGCGAAAAGTGGTTTTTCAACACTATCACAAGTGCAAAAAGTGTTTTTTCCACACTAATACAAGTGCAAAAGTGGTTTCCTGCACCAACACAAGTGCGAAAAGTGGTTTTTCAACACTAACACAAGTGCGAAAAGTGGTTTTTCAACACTAACACAAGTGCGAAAAGTGGTTTTTCCACACTAATACAAGTGCAAAAGTGGTTTCCTGCACCAACACAAGTGCGAAAAGTGGTTTTTCAACACTAACACAAGTGCGAAAAGTGGTTTTTCAACACTATCACAAGTGCAAAAAGTGTTTTTACCACACTAATACAAGTAAAAAAGTGGTTTCCTGCACCAACACAAGTGCGAAAAGTGGTTTTTCAACACTAACACAAGTGCGAAAAGTGGTTTTTCAACACTATCACAAGTGCGAAAAGTGGTTTTTCAACACTATCACAAGTGCAAAAAGTGTTTTTACCACACTAATACAAGTAAAAAAGTGGTTTCCTGCACCAACACAAGTGCGAAAAGTGGTTTTTCAACACTAACACAAGTGCGAAAAGTGGTTTTTCAACACTATCACAAGTGCAAAAAGTGTTTTTTCCACACTAATACAAGTGGAAAAGTGGTTTCCTGCACCAACACAAGTGCGAAAAGTGGTTTTTCAACACTAACACAAGTGCGAAAAGTGGTTTTTCAACACTAACCCAAGTGCGAAAAGTGGTTTTTCAACACTAACACAAGTGCGAAAAGTGGTTTTCCCACACTAATACAAGTACAAAAGTGGTTTCCTGCACCAACACAAGTGCAAAAAGTGGTTTTTCAACACTAACACAAGTGCGAAAAGTGGTTTTTCAACAATATCACAAGTGCAAAAAGTGTTTTTTCCACACTAATACAAGTGCAAAAGTGGTTTCCTGCACCAACACAAGTGCGAAAAGTGGTTTTTCAACACTAACACAAGTGCGAAAAGTGGTTTTTCAACAGTATCACAAGTGCAAAAAGTGTTTTTTCCACACTAATACAAGTGCAAAATTGGTTTCCTGCACCAACACAAGTGCGAAAAGTGGTTTTTCAACACTAACACAAGTGCGAAAAGTGGTTTTTCAACACTAACACAAGTGCGAAAAGTGGTTTTTCAACACTATCACAAGTGCAAAAAGTGTTTTTTCCACACTAATACAAGTGCAAAAGTGGTTTCCTGCACCAACACAAGTGCGAAAAGTGGTTTTTCAACACTAACACAAGTGCGAAAAGTGGTTTTTCAACACTAACACAAGTGCGAAAAGTGGTTTTTCAACACTATCACAAGTGCAAAAAGTGTTTTTTCCACACTAATACAAGTGCAAAAGTGGTTTCCTGCACCAACACAAGTGCGAAAAGTGGTTTTTCAACACTAACACAAGTGCGAAAAGTGGTTTTTCAACACTAACACAAGTGCGAAAAGTGGTTTTTCCACACTAATACAAGTGCAAAAGTGGTTTCCTGCACCAACACAAGTGCGAAAATGGTTTTTCAACACTAACACAAGTGCGAAAAGTGGTTTTTCAACACTATCACAAGTGCAAAAAGTGTTTTTACCACACTAATACAAGTAAAAAAGTGGTTTCCTGCACCAACACAAGTGCGAAAAGTGGTTTTTCAACACTATCACAAGTGCGAAAAGTGGTTTTTCAACACTATCACAAGTGCAAAAAGTGTTTTTTCCACACTAATACAAGTGCAAAAGTGGTTTCCTGCACCAACACAAGTGCAAAAAGTGGTTTTTCAACACTATCACAAGTGCAAAAAGTGTTTTTTCCACACTAATACAAGTGCAAAAGTGGTTTCCTGCACCAACACAAGTGCGAAAAGTGGTTTTTCAACACTAACACAAGTGCGAAAAGTGGTTTTTCAACACTAACACAAGTGCGAAAAGTGGTTTTTCAACACTATCACAAGTGCAAAAAGTGTTTTTTCCACACTAATACAAGTGCAAAAGTGGTTTCCTGCACCAACACAAGTGCGAAAAGTGGTTTTTCAACACTAACACAAGTGCGAAAAGTGGTTTTTCAACACTATCACAAGTGCAAAAAGTGTTTTTTCCACACTAATACAAGTGCAAAAGTGGTTTCCTGCACCAACACAAGTGCGAAAAGTGGTTTTTCAACACTAACACAAGTGCGAAAAGTGGTTTTTCAACACTAACACAAGTGCGAAAAGTGTTTTTTCCACACTAATACAAGTGCAAAAGTGGTTTCCTGCAGCAACACAAGTGCGAAAAGTGGTTTTTCAACACTAACACAAGTGCGAAAAGTGGTTTTTCAACACTATCACAAGTGCAAAAAGTGTTTTTTCCACACTAATACAAGTGCAAAAGTGGTTTCCTGCACCAACACAAGTGCGAAAAGTGGTTTTTCAACACTAACACAAGTGCGAAAAGTGGTTTTTCAACACTAACACAAGTGCGAAAAGTGGTTTTTCCACACTAATACAAGTGCAAAAGTGGTTTCCTGCACCAACACAAGTGCGAAAAGTGGTTTTTCAACACTAACACAAGTGCGAAAAGTGGTTTTTCAACACTATCACAAGTGCAAAAAGTGTTTTTACCACACTAATACAAGTAAAAAAGTGGTTTCCTGCACCAACACAAGTGCGAAAAGTGGTTTTTCAACACTAACACAAGTGCGAAAAGTGGTTTTTCAACACTATCACAAGTGCAAAAAGTGTTTTTTCCACACTAATACAAGTGGAAAAGTGGTTTCCTGCACCAACACAAGTGCGAAAAGTGGTTTTTCAACACTAACACAAGTGCGAAAAGTGGTTTTTCAACACTAACACAAGTGCGAAAAGTGGTTTTTCAACACTAACACAAGTGTGAAAAGTGGTTTTCCCACACTAATACAAGTACAAAAGTGGTTTCCTGCACCAACACAAGTGCAAAAAGTGGTTTTTCAACACTAACACAAGTGCGAAAAGTGGTTTTTCAACACTATCACAAGTGCAAAAAGTGTTTTTTCCACACTAATACAAGTGCAAAAGTGGTTTCCTGCACCAACACAAGTGCGAAAAGTGGTTTTTCAATACTAACACAAGTGCGAAAAGTGGTTTTTCAACAGTATCACAAGTGCAAAAAGTGTTTTTTCCACACTAATACAAGTGCAAAATTGGTTTCCTGCACCAACACAAGTGCGAAAAGTGGTTTTTCAACACTAACACAAGTGCGAAAAGTGGTTTTTCAACACTAACACAAGTGCGAAAAGTGGTTTTTCAACACTATCACAAGTGCAAAAAGTGTTTTTTCCACACTAATACAAGTGCAAAAGTGGTTTCCTGCACCAACACAAGTGCGAAAAGTGGTTTTTCAACACTAACACAAGTGCGAAAAGTGGTTTTTCAACACTAACACAAGTGCGAAAAGTGGTTTTTCAACACTATCACAAGTGCAAAAAGTGTTTTTTCCACACTAATACAAGTGCAAAAGTGGTTTCCTGCACCAACACAAGTGCGAAAAGTGGTTTTTCAACACTAACACAAGTGCGAAAAGTGGTTTTTCAACACTAACACAAGTGCGAAAAGTGGTTTTTCCACACTAATACAAGTGCAAAAGTGGTTTCCTGCACCAACACAAGTGCGAAAAGTGGTTTTTCAACACTAACACAAGTGCGAAAAGTGGTTTTTCAACACTATCACAAGTGCAAAAAGTGTTTTTACCACACTAATACAAGTAAAAAAGTGGTTTCCTGCACCAACACAAGTGCGAAAAGTGGTTTTTCAACACTAACACAAGTGCGAAAAGTGGTTTTTCAACACTATCACAAGTGCAAAAAGTGTTTTTTCCACACTAATACAAGTGCAAAAGTGGTTTCCTGCACCAACACAAGTGCAAAAAGTGGTTTTTCAACACTAACACAAGTGTGAAAAGTGGTTTTTCAACACTATCACAAGTGCAAAAAGTGTTTTTTCCACACTAATACAAGTGCAAAAGTGGTTTCCTGCACCAACACAAGTGCGAAAAGTGGTTTTCAACACTAACACAAGTGCGAAAAGTGGTTTTTCAACACTAACACAAGTGCGAAAAGTGGTTTTTCAACACTATCACAAGTGCAAAAAGTATTTTTTCCACACTAATACAAGTGCAAAAGTGGTTTCCTGCACCAACACAAGTGCGAAAAGTGGCTTTTCAACACTAACACAAGTGCGAAAAGTGGTTTTTCAACACTATCACAAGTGCAAAAAGTGTTTTTTCCACACTAATACAAGTGCAAAAGTGGTTTCCTGCACCAACACAAGTGCGAAAAGTGGTTTTTCAACACTAACACAAGTGCGAAAAGTGGTTTTTCAACACTAACACAAGTGCGAAAAGTGTTTTTTCCACACTAATACAAGTGCAAAAGTGGTTTCCTGCACCAACACAAGTGCGAAAAGTGGTTTTTCAACACTAACACAAGTGCGAAAAGTGGTTTTTCAACAGTATCACAAGTGCAAAAAGTGTTTTTTCCACACTAATACAAGTGCAAAAGTGGTTTCCTGCACCAACACAAGTGCGAAAAGTGGTTTTTCAACACTAACACAAGTGCGAAAAGTGGTTTTTCAACACTAACACAAGTGCGAAAAGTGGTTTTTCAACACTATCACAAGTGCAAAAAGTGTTTTTTCCACACTAATACAAGTGCAAAAGTGGTTTCCTGCACCAACACAAGTGCGAAAAGTGGTTTTTCAACACTAACACAAGTGCAAAAAGTGGTTTTTCAACACTAACACAAGTGCGAAAAGTGGTTTTTCAACACTATCACAAGTGCAAAAAGTGTTTTTTCCACACTAATACAAGTGCAAAAGTGGTTTCCTGCACCAACACAAGTGCGAAAAGTGGTTTTTCAACACCAACACAAGTGCGAAAAGTGGTTTTTCAACACTAACAAAGTGCAAAAAGTGGGTTTTCCACACTAATACAAGTGCAAAAGTGGTTTTCTGCACCAACACAAGTGCGAAAAGTGGTTTTTCAACACTAACACAAGTGCGAAAAGTGGTTTTTCAACACTATCACAAGTGCAAAAAGTGTTTTTACCACACTAAAACAAGTAAAAAAGTGGCTTCCTGCACCAACACAAGTGCGAAAAGTGGTTTTTCAACACTAACACAAGTGTCAAAAGTGGTTTTTCAACACTATCACAAGTGCAAAAAGTGTTTTTTCCACACTAATACAAGTGCAAAAGTGGTTTCCTGCACCAACGCAAGTGCAAAAAGTGGTTTTTCAACACTAACACAAGTGCAAAAAGTGGTTTTTCAACACTATCACAAGTGCAAAAAGTGTTTTTTCCACACTAATACAAGTGCAAAAGTGGTTTCCTGTACCAACACAAGTGCGAAAAGTGGTTTTTCAACACTAACACAAGTGCGAAAAGTGGTTTTTCAACACTAACACAAGTGCGAAAAGTGGTTTTTCAACACTATCACAAGTGCAAAAAGTGTTTTTTCCACACTAATACAAGTGCAAAAGTGGTTTCCTGCACCAACACAAGTGCGAAAAGTGGTTTTTCAACACTAACACAAGTGCGAAAAGTGGTTTTTCAACACTAACACAAGTGCGAAAAGTGGTTTTTCAACACTATCACAAGTGCAAAAAGTGTTTTTTCCACACTAATACAAGTGCAAAAGTGGTTTCCTGCACCAACACAAGTGCGAAAAGTGGTTTTTCAACACTAACACAAGTGCGAAAAGTGGTTTTTCAACACTAACACAAGTGCGAAAAGTGGTTTTTCAACACTATCACAAGTGCAAAAAGTGTTTTTTCCACACTAATACAAGTGCAAAAGTGGTTGCCTGCACCAACACAAGTGCGAAAAGTGGTTTTTCAACACTAACACAAGTGCGAAAAGTGGTTTTTCAACACTAACACAAGTGCGAAAAGTGGTTTTTCCACACTAATACAAGTGCAAAAGTGGTTTCCTGCAACAACACAAGTGCGAAAAGTGGTTTTTCAACACTAACACAAGTGCGAAAAGTGGTTTTTCAACACTATCACAAGTGCAAAAAGTGTTTTTACCACACTAATACAAGTGCAAAAGTGGTTTCCTGCACCAACACAAGTGCGAAAAGTGGTTTTTCAACACTAACACAAGTGCGAAAAGTGGTTTTTCAACACTATCACAAGTGCAAAAAGTGTTTTTTCCACACTAATACAAGTGCAAAAGTGGTTTCCTGCACCAACACAAGTGCGAAAAGTGGTTTTTCAACACTAACACATGTGCGAAAACTGGTTTTTCAACACTAACACAAGTGCGAAAAGTGGTTTTTCAACACTATCACAAGTGCAAAAAGTGGTTTTTCCACACTAATACAAGTGCAAAAGTGGTTTCCTGCACCAACACAAGTGCGAAAAGTGGTTTTTCAACACTAACACAAGTGCGAAAAATGATTTTTCAACACTAACACAAGTGCGAAAAGTGGTTTTTCCACACTTATACATGTGCAAAAGTGGTTTCCTGCACCAACACAAGTGCGAAAAGTGGTTTTTCAACAATAACACAAGTGCAAAAAGTGGTTTTTCAACACTAACACAAGTGCAAAAAGTGGTTTTTCCACACTAATACAAGTGTAAAAGTGGTTTCCTGCACCAACACAAGTGCGAAAGGTGGTTTTTCAACACTAACACAAGTGCGAAAAGTGGTTTTTCAACACTAACACAAGTGCGAAAAGTGGTTTTTCAACACTATCACAAGTGCAAAAAGTGTTTTTTCCACACTAATACAAGTGCAAAAGTGGTTTCCTGCACCAACACAAGTGCGAAAAGTGGTTTTTCAACACTAACACAAGTGCGAAAAGTGGTTTTTCAACACTAACACAAGTGCGAAAAGTGGTTTTTCCACACTAATACAAGTGCAAAAGTGGTTTTCTGCACCAACACAAGTGCGAAAAGTGGTTTTTCAACACTAACACATGTGCGAAAAGTGGTTTTTCAACACTATCACAAGTGCAAAAAGTGTTTTTACCACACTAAAACAAGTAAAAAAGTGGTTTCCTGCACCAACACAAGTGCGAAAAGTGGTTTTTCAACACTAACACAAGTGTGAAAAGTGGTTTTTCAACACTATCACAAGTGCAAAAAGTGTTTTTTCCACACTAATACAAGTGCAAAAGTGGTTTCCTGCACCAACACAAGTGCAAAAAGTGGTTTTTCAACACTAACACAAGTGCAAAAAGTGGTTTTTCAACACTATCACAAGTGCAAAAAGTGTTTTTTCCACACTAATACAAGTGCAAAAGTGGTTTCCTGTACCAACACAAGTGCGAAAAGTGGTTTTTCAACACTAACACAAGTGCGAAAAGTGGTTTTTCAACACTAACACAAGTGCGAAAAGTGGTTTTTCAACACTATCACAAGTGCAAAAAGTGTTTTTTCCACACTAATACAAGTGCAAAAGTGGTTTCCTGCACCAACACAAGTGCGAAAAGTGGCTTTTCAACACTAACACAAGTGCGAAAAGTGGTTTTTCAACACTAACACAAGTGCGAAAAGTGGTTTTTCAACACTATCACAAGTGCAAAAAGTGTTTTTTCCACACTAATACAAGTGCAAAAGTGGTTTCCTGCACCAACACAAGTGCGAAAAGTGGTTTTTCAACACTAACACAAGTGCGAAAAGTGGTTTTTCAACACTAACACAAGTGCGAAAAGTGGTTTTTCAACACTATCACAAGTGCAAAAAGTGTTTTTTCCACACTAATACAAGTGCAAAAGTGGTTGCCTGCACCAACACAAGTGCGAAAAGTGGTTTTTCAACACTAACACAAGTGCGAAAAGTGGTTTTTCAACACTAACACAAGTGCGAAAAGTGGTTTTTCAACACTATCACAAGTGCAAAAAGTGTTTTTTCCACACTAATACAAGTGCAAAAGTGGTTTCCTGCACCAACACAAGTGCGAAAAGTGGTTTTTCAACACTAACACAAGTGCGAAAAGTGGTTTTTCAACACTAACACAAGTGCGAAAAGTGGTTTTTCCACACTAATACAAGTGCAAAAGTGGTTTCCTGCACCAACACAAGTGCAAAAAGTGGTTTTTCAACACTAACACAAGTGTGAAAAGTGGTTTTTCAACACTATCACAAGTGCAAAAAGTGTTTTTTCCACACTAATACAAGTGCAAAAGTGGTTTCCTGCACCAACACAAGTGCGAAAAGTGGTTTTCAACACTAACACAAGTGCGAAAAGTGGTTTTTCAACACTAACACAAGTGCGAAAAGTGGTTTTTCAACACTATCACAAGTGCAAAAAGTATTTTTTCCACACTAATACAAGTGCAAAAGTGGTTTCCTGCACCAACACAAGTGCGAAAAGTGGCTTTTCAACACTAACACAAGTGCGAAAAGTGGTTTTTCAACACTATCACAAGTGCAAAAAGTGTTTTTTCCACACTAATACAAGTGCAAAAGTGGTTTCCTGCACCAACACAAGTGCGAAAAGTGGTTTTTCAACACTAACACAAGTGCGAAAAGTGGTTTTTCAACACTAACACAAGTGCGAAAAGTGTTTTTTCCACACTAATACAAGTGCAAAAGTGGTTTCCTGCACCAACACAAGTGCGAAAAGTGGTTTTTCAACACTAACACAAGTGCGAAAAGTGGTTTTTCAACAGTATCACAAGTGCAAAAAGTGTTTTTTCCACACTAATACAAGTGCAAAAGTGGTTTCCTGCACCAACACAAGTGCGAAAAGTGGTTTTTCAACACTAACACAAGTGCGAAAAGTGGTTTTTCAACACTAACACAAGTGCGAAAAGTGGTTTTTCAACACTATCACAAGTGCAAAAAGTGTTTTTTCCACACTAATACAAGTGCAAAAGTGGTTTCCTGCACCAACACAAGTGCGAAAAGTGGTTTTTCAACACTAACACAAGTGCGAAAAGTGGTTTTTCAACACTAACACAAGTGCGAAAAGTGGTTTTTCAACACTATCACAAGTGCAAAAAGTGTTTTTTCCACACTAATACAAGTGCAAAAGTGGTTTCCTGCACCAACACAAGTGCGAAAAGTGGTTTTTCAACACCAACACAAGTGCGAAAAGTGGTTTTTCAACACTAACAAAGTGCAAAAAGTGGTTTTTCCACACTAATACAAGTGCAAAAGTGGTTTTCTGCACCAACACAAGTGCGAAAAGTGGTTTTTCAACACTAACACAAGTGCGAAAAGTGGTTTTTCAACACTATCACAAGTGCAAAAAGTGTTTTTACCACACTAAAACAAGTAAAAAAGTGGCTTCCTGCACCAACACAAGTGCGAAAAGTGGTTTTTCAACACTAACACAAGTGTCAAAAGTGGTTTTTCAACACTATCACAAGTGCAAAAAGTGTTTTTTCCACACTAATACAAGTGCAAAAGTGGTTTCCTGCACCAACGCAAGTGCAAAAAGTGGTTTTTCAACACTAACACAAGTGCAAAAAGTGGTTTTTCAACACTATCACAAGTGCAAAAAGTGTTTTTTCCACACTAATACAAGTGCAAAAGTGGTTTCCTGTACCAACACAAGTGCGAAAAGTGGTTTTTCAACACTAACACAAGTGCGAAAAGTGGTTTTTCAACACTAACACAAGTGCGAAAAGTGGTTTTTCAACACTATCACAAGTGCAAAAAGTGTTTTTTCCACACTAATACAAGTGCAAAAGTGGTTTCCTGCACCAACACAAGTGCGAAAAGTGGTTTTTCAACACTAACACAAGTGCGAAAAGTGGTTTTTCAACACTAACACAAGTGCGAAAAGTGGTTTTTCAACACTATCACAAGTGCAAAAAGTGTTTTTTCCACACTAATACAAGTGCAAAAGTGGTTTCCTGCACCAACACAAGTGCGAAAAGTGGTTTTTCAACACTAACACAAGTGCGAAAAGTGGTTTTTCAACACTAACACAAGTGCGAAAAGTGGTTTTTCAACACTATCACAAGTGCAAAAAGTGTTTTTTCCACACTAATACAAGTGCAAAAGTGGTTGCCTGCACCAACACAAGTGCGAAAAGTGGTTTTTCAACACTAACACAAGTGCGAAAAGTGGTTTTTCAACACTAACACAAGTGCGAAAAGTGGTTTTTCCACACTAATACAAGTGCAAAAGTGGTTTCCTGCAACAACACAAGTGCGAAAAGTGGTTTTTCA
>NW_027620073.1:0-19019 GCF_964187855.1 Myxine glutinosa
AAAAAGTGTTTTTTCCACACTAATACAAGTACAAAAGTGGTTTCCTGCACCAACACAAGTGCGAAAAGTGGTTTTTCAACACTAACACAAGCGCGAAAAGTGGTTTTTCAACACTAACACAAGTGCGAAAAGTGTTTTTTCCACACTAATACAAGTGCAAAAGTGGTTTCCTGCAACAACACAAGTGCGAAAAGTGGTTTTTTCAACACTAACACAAGTGCGAAAAGTGGTTTTTCAACACTATCACAAGTGCAAAAAGTGTTTTTCCACACTAATACAAGTGCAAAAGTGGTTTCCTGTACCAACACAAGTGCGAAAAGTGGTTTTTCAACACTAACACAAGTGCGAAAAGTGGTTTTTCAACACTAACACAAGTGCGAAAAGTGGTTTTTCAACACTAACTCAAGTGCGAAAAGTGTTTTTTCCACACTAATACAAGTGCAAAAGTGGTTTCCTGTACCAACACAAGTGCGAAAAGTGGTTTTTCAACACTAACACAAGTGCGAAAAGTGGTTTTTTCAACACTATCACAAGTGCAAAAAGTGTTTTTTCCACACTAATACAAGTGCAAAAGTGGTTTCCTGCACAAACACAAGTGCGAAAAGTGGTTTTTCAACACTAACACAAGCGCGAAAAGTGGTTTTTCAACACTAACACAAGTGCGAAAAGTGTTTTTTCCACACTAATACAAGTGCAAAAGTGGTTTCCTGCAACAACACAAGTGCGAAAAGTGGTTTTTCAACACTAACACAAGTGCGAAAAGTGGTTTTTCAACACTATCACAAGTGCAAAAAGTGTTTTTTCCACACTAATACAAGTGCAAAAGTGGTTTCCTGCACCGACACAACTGCGAAAATTGGTTTTTCAACACTAACACAAGTGCGAAAAGTGGTTTTTCAACACTATCACAAGTGCAAAAAGTGTTTTTTCCACACTAATACAAGTACAAAAGTGGTTTCCTGCACCAACACAAGTGCGAAAAGTGGTTTTTCAACACTAACACAAGTGCGAAAAGTGGTTTTTCAACACTAACACAAGTGCAAAAAGTGGTTTTTCAACACTATCACAAGTGCAAAAAGTGTTTTTTCCACACTAATACAAGTGCAAAAGTTGTTTCCTGCACCAACACAAGTGCGAAAAGTGGTTTTTTCAACACTAACACAAGTGCAAAAAGTGGTTTTTCAACACTAACACAAGTGCGAAAAGTGGTTTTCCACACTAATACAAGTGCAAAAGTGGTTTCCTGCACCAACACAAGTGCGAAAAGTGGTTTTCAACACTAACAGAAGTGCGAAAAGTGGTTTTTCAACACTAACACAAGTGCGAAAAGTGGTTTTTCAACACTAACACAAGTGTGAAAAGTGATTTTTCAACACTAACACAAGTGCAAAAAGTGGTTTTCCACACTAATGCAAGTGCAAAAGTGGTTTGCTGCACCAACACAGGTGCGAAAAGTGGTTTTTCAACACTAACACAAGTGCGAAAAGTGGTTTTTCAACACTATCACAAGTGCAAAAAGTGGCTTTTCCACACTAATACATGTGCAAAAGTGGTTTCCTGCACCAACACAAGTGCGAAAAGTGGTTTATCAACACTAATACAAGTGCGAAAAGTGGTTTTTCAACACTAACACAAGTGTGAAAAGTGGTTTTTCCACACTAATACAAGTGCAAAAGTGGTTTCCTGCACCAACACAAGTGTGAAAAGTGGTTTTTCAACACTAACACAAGTGTGAAAAGTGGTTTTTCCACACTAATACAAGTGCAAAAGTGGTTTCCTGCACTAACACAAGTGCGAAAAGTGGTTTTTCAACACTAACACAAGTGTGAAAAGTGGTTTTTCCACACTAATACAAGTGCAAAACTGGTTTCCTGCACCAACACAAGTGCAAAAAAGTGGTTTTTCAACACTAACACAAGTGCAAAAGTGGTTTCCTGCACCAACACAAGTGCGAAAAGTGGTTTTTCAACACTAACACAAGGGCGAAAAGTGGTTTTTCAACACTAACACAAGTGTGAAAAGTGGTTTTTTCCACACTAATACAAGTGCAAAAGTGGTTTCCTGCACCAACACAAGTTCAAAAAGTGGTTTTTCAACACTAACACAAGTGCGAAAAGTGGTTTTTCAACACTATCACAAGTGCAAAAAGTGTTTTTTCCACACTAATACAAGTGCAAAAGTGGTTTCCTGCACCAACACAAGTGCGAAAAGTGGTTTTTCAACACTAACACAAGCGCGAAAAGTGGTTTTTCAACACTAACACAAGTGCGAAAAGTGTTTTTTCCACACTAATACAAGTGCAAAAGTGGTTTCCTGCAACAACACAAGTGCGAAAAGTGGTTTTTCAACACTAACACAAGTGCGAAAAGTGGTTTTTCAACACTATCACAAGTGCAAAAAGTGTTTTTCCACACTAATACAAGTGCAAAAGTGGTTTCCTGTACCAACACAAGTGCGAAAAGTGGTTTTTCAACACTAACACAAGTGCGAAAAGTGGTTTTTCAACACTAACACAAGTGCGAAAAGTGGTTTTTCAACACTAACTCAAGTGCGAAAAGTGTTTTTTCCACACTAATACAAGTGCAAAAGTGGTTTCCTGTACCAACACAAGTGCGAAAAGTGGTTTTTCAACACTAACACAAGTGCGAAAAGTGGTTTTTCAACACTATCACAAGTGCAAAAAGTGTTTTTTCCACACTAATACAAGTGCAAAAGTGGTTTCCTGCACAAACACAAGTGCGAAAAGTGGTTTTTCAACACTAACACAAGCGCGAAAAGTGGTTTTTCAACACTAACACAAGTGCGAAAAGTGTTTTTTCCACACTAATACAAGTGCAAAAGTGGTTTCCTGCAACAACACAAGTGCGAAAAGTGGTTTTTCAACACTAACACAAGTGCGAAAAGTGGTTTTTCAACACTATCACAAGTGCAAAAAGTGTTTTTTCCACACTAATACAAGTGCAAAAGTGGTTTCCTGCACCGACACAACTGCGAAAATTGGTTTTTCAACACTAACACAAGTGCGAAAAGTGGTTTTTCAACACTATCACAAGTGCAAAAAGTGTTTTTTCCACACTAATACAAGTACAAAAGTGGTTTCCTGCACCAACACAAGTGCGAAAAGTGGTTTTTCAACACTAACACAAGTGCGAAAAGTGGTTTTTCAACACTAACACAAGTGCGAAAAGTGTTTTTTCCACACTAATACAAGTGCAAAAGTGGTTTCCTGCACCAACACAAGTGTGAAAAGTGGTTTTTCAACACTAACACAAATGCAAAAAGTGTTTTTTCCACACTAATACAAGTGCAAAAGTGGTTTTTCAACACTAACACAAGTGAGAAAAGTGTTTTTTCCACACTAATACAAGTGCAAAAGTGGTTTCCTGCACCAACACAAGTGTGAAAAGTGGTTTTTCAACATGAACACAAGTGCGAAAAGTGGTTTTTCAACTCCAACAAAAGTGCAAAAAGTGGTTTTTCAACACTATCACAAGTGCAAAAAGTGTTTTTTCCACACTAATACAAGTGCAAAAGTGGTTTCCTGCACCAACACAAGTGCGAAAAGTGGTTTCCTGCACAACACAAGTGCGAAAAGTGGTTTTTCAACACTATCACAAGTGCAAAAAGTGTTTTTTCCACACTAATACAAGTGCAAAAGTGGTTTCCTGCACCAACACAAGTGTGAAAAGTGGTTTTTCAACACTAACACAAGTGCGAAAAGTGGTTTTTCAACACTAACACAAGTGCAAAAAGTGGTTTTTCAACACTATCACAAGTGCAAAAAGTGTTTTTTCCACACTAATACAAGTGCAAAAGTGGATTCCTGCACCAACACAAGTGCGAAAAGTGGTTTTTCAACACTAACACAAGTGCGAAAAGTGGTTTTTCAACACTAACACAAGTGCGAAAAGTGGTTTTCCACACTAATACAAGTGCAAAAGTGGTTTCCTGCACCAACACAAGTGCGAAAAGTGGTTTTTCAACACTAACACAAGTGCGAAAAGTGGTTTTTCAGCACTATCACAAGTGCAAAAAGTGTTTTTTCCACACTAATACAAGTGCAAAAGTGGTTTACTGCACCAACACAAGTGCGAAAAGTGGTTTTTCAACACTAACACAAGTGCGAAAAGTGGTTTTTCAACACTATCACAAGTGCAAAAAGTGTTTTTTCCACACTAATACAAGTGCAAAAGTGGTTTCCTGCACCAACACAAGTGCGAAAAGTGGTTTTTCAACACTAACACAAGTGCGAAAAGTGGTTTTTCAACACTACCACAAGTGAGAAAAGTGTTTTTTCCACACTAATACAAGTGCAAAAGTGGTTTCCTGCACCAACACAAGTGTGAAAAGTGGTTTTTCAACATGAACACAAGTGCGAAAAGTGGTTTTTCAACACCAACAAAAGTGCAAAAAGTGGTTTTTCCACACTAATACAAGTGCAAAAGTGGTTTCCTGCACCAACACAAGTGCAAAAGTGGTTTCCTGCACCAACACAAGTGCGAAAAGTGGTTTTTCAACACTAACACAAGTGTGAAAAGTGGTTTTGCAACATGAACACAAGTGCGAAAAGTGGTTTTTCAACTCCAACAAAAGTGCAAAAAGTGGTTTTTCAACACTATCACAAGTGCAAAAAGTGTTTTTTCCACACTAATACAAGTGCAAAAGTGGTTTCCTGCACCAACACAAGTGCGACAAGTGGTTTTTCAACACTAACACAAGTGCGAAAAGTGGTTTTTCAACACTAACACAAGTGCGAAAAGTGGTTTTTCCACACTAATACAAGTGCAAAAGTGGTTTCCTGCACCAACACAAGTGCGAAAAGTGATTTTTCAACACTAACACCAGTGCGAAAAGTGGTTTTTCAACACTATCACAAGTGCAAAAAGTGTTTTTTCCACACTAATACAAGTGCAAAAGTGGTTTCCTGCACCAACACAAGTGCGAAAAGTGATTTTTCAACACTAACACCAGTGCGAAAAGTGGTTTTTCAACACTATCACAAGTGCAAAAAGTGTTTTTTCAACACTAACACAAGTGCGAAAAGTGGTTTTTCAACACTATCACAAGTGCAAAAAGTGTTTTTTCCACACTAATACAAGTGCAAAAGTGGTTTCCTGCACCAACACAAGTGCGAAAAGTGGTTTTTCAACACTAACACAAGTGCGAAAAGTGGTTTTTCAACACTAACACAAGTGCGAAAAGTGGTTTTTCCACACTAATACAAGTGCAAAAGTGGTTTCCTGCACCAACACAAGTGCGAAAAGTGATTTTTCAACACTAACACCAGTGCGAAAAGTGGTTTTTCAACACTATCACAAGTGCAAAAAGTGTTTTTTCAACACTAACACAAGTGCGAAAAGTGGTTTTTCAACACTATCACAAGTGCAAAAAGTGTTTTTTCCACACTAATAAAAGTGCAAAAGTGGTTTCCTGCACCAACACAAGTGTGAAAAGTGGTTTTTCAACACTAACACAAGTGCGAAAAGTGGTTTTTCAACACTAACACAAGTGCGAAAAGTGTTTTTTACACACTAATACAAGTGCAGAAGTGGTTTCCTGCACCAACACAAGTGCGAAAAGTGGTTTTTCAACACTAACACAAGTGCGAAAAGTGGTTTTTCAACACTATCACAAGTGCAAAAAGTGTTTTTTCCACACTAATACAAGTGCAAAAGTGGTTTCCTGCACCAACACAAGTGCGAAAAGTGTTTTTTCAACACTAACACAAGTGCAAAAAGTGGTTTTTCAACACTAACACAAGTGAGAAAAGTGTTTTTTCCACAGTAATACAAGTGCAAAAGTGGTTTCCTGCACAACACAAGTGCGAAAAGTGATTTTTCAACACTAACACAAGTGCGAAAAGTGGTTTTTCAACACTATCACAAGTGCAAAAAGTGTTTTTTCCACACTAATACAAGTGCAAAAGTGGTTTCCTGCACCAACACAAGTGTGAAAAGTGGTTTTTCAACACTAACACAAATGCAAAAAGTGTTTTTTCCACACTAATACAAGTGCAAAAGTGGTTTCCTGCACCAACAAAAGTGCGAAAAGTGGTTTTTCAACACTAACACAAGTGCAAAAAGTGGTTTTTCAACACTATCACAAGTGCAAAAAGTGTTTTTTCCACACTAATACAAGTGCAAAAGTAGTTTCCTGCACAAACACAAGGGCGAAAAGTGGTTTTTCAACACTAACACAAGTGCGAAAAGTAGTTTTTCAACACTAACGCAAGTGCGAAAAGTGGTTTTCCACACTAATACAAGTGCAAAAGTGGTTTCCTGCACCAACACAAGTGCGAAAAGTGGTTTTTCAACACTAACACAGGTGCAAAAAGTGGTTTTTCAGCACTATCACAAGTGCAAAAAGTGTTTTTTCCACACTAACACAAGTGCGAAAAGTGGTTTTTCAACACTAACAGAAGTGCGAAAAGTGGTTTTTCAACACTAACACAAGTGCGAAAAGTGGTTTTTCAACACTAACACAAGTGCGAAAAGTGGTTTTTCAACACTAATACAAGTGCAAAAGTGGTTTCCTGCACCAACACAAGTGCGAAAAGTGGTTTCCTGCACCAACACAAGTGCGAAAAGTGGTTTTTCAACACTATCACAAGTGCAAAAAGTGTTTTTTCCACACTAATACAAGTGCAAAAGTGGTTTCCTGCACCAACACAAGTGTGAAAAGTGATTTTTCAACACTAACACAAGTGCGAAAAGTGGTTTTTCAACACTAACACAAGTGCAAAAAGTGGTTTTTCAACACTATCACAAGTGCAAAAAGTGTTTTTTCCACACTAATACAAGTGCAAAAGTTGTTTCCTGCACCAAAACAAGTGCGAAAAGTGGTTTTTCAACACTAACACAAGTGCAAAAAGTGGTTTTTCAACACTAACACAAGTGCGAAAAGTGGTTTTCCACACTAATACAAGTGCAAAAGTGGTTTCCTGCACCAACACAAGTGCGAAAAGTGGTTTTCAACACTAACGGAAGTGCGAAAAGTGGTTTTTCAACACTAACACAAGTGCGAAAAGTGGTTTTTCAACACTAACACAAGTGTGAAAAGTGATTTTTCAACACTAACACAAGTGCAAAAAGTGGTTTTTCCACACTAATGCAAGTGCAAAAGTGGTTTGCTGCACCAACACAGGTGCGAAAAGTGGTTTTTCAACACTAACACAAGTGCGAAAAGTGGTTTTTCAACACTATCACAAGTGCAAAAAGTGGCTTTTCCACACTAATACATGTGCAAAAGTGGTTTCCTGCACCAACACAAGTGCGAAAAGTGGTTTATCAACACTAATACAAGTGCGAAAAGTGGTTTTTCAACACTAACACAAGTGTGAAAAGTGGTTTTTCCACACTAATACAA
The DNA here is from genome assembly GCF_964187855.1 of Myxine glutinosa. NCBI lineage: Eukaryota > Metazoa > Chordata > Myxini > Myxiniformes > Myxinidae > Myxine > Myxine glutinosa. The sequence continues at coordinate 7,366 of NW_027620073.1, forward strand.
GTGCAAAAGTGGTTTCCTGCACCAACACAAGTGTGAAAAGTGGTTTTTCAACACTAACACAAGTGTGAAAAGTGGTTTTTCCACACTAATACAAGTGCAAAAGTGGTTTCCTGCACTAACACAAGTGCGAAAAGTGGTTTTTCAACACTAACACAAGTGTGAAAAGTGGTTTTTCCACACTAATACAAGTGCAAAACTGGTTTCCTGCACCAACACAAGTGCAAAAAGTGGTTTTTCAACACTAACACAAGTGCAAAAGTGGTTTCCTGCACCAACACAAGTGCGAAAAGTGGTTTTTCAACACTAACACAAGGGCGAAAAGTGGTTTTTCAACACTAACACAAGTGTGAAAAGTGGTTTTTCCACACTAATACAAGTGCAAAAGTGGTTTCCTGCACCAACACAAGTTCAAAAAGTGGTTTTTCAACACTAACACAAGTGCGAAAAGTGGTTTTTCAACACTATCACAAGTGCAAAAAGTGTTTTTTCCACACTAATACAAGTGCAAAAGTGGTTTCCTGCACCAACACAAGTGCGAAAAGTGGTTTTTCAACACTAACACAAGCGCGAAAAGTGGTTTTTCAACACTAACACAAGTGCGAAAAGTGTTTTTTCCACACTAATACAAGTGCAAAAGTGGTTTCCTGCAACAACACAAGTGCGAAAAGTGGTTTTTCAACACTAACACAAGTGCGAAAAGTGGTTTTTCAACACTATCACAAGTGCAAAAAGTGTTTTTTCCACACTAATACAAGTGCAAAAGTGGTTTCCTGTACCAACACAAGTGCGAAAAGTGGTTTTTCAACACTAACACAAGTGCGAAAAGTGGTTTTTCAACACTAACACAAGTGCGAAAAGTGGTTTTTCAACACTAACTCAAGTGCGAAAAGTGTTTTTTCCACACTAATACAAGTGCAAAAGTGGTTTCCTGTACCAACACAAGTGCGAAAAGTGGTTTTTCAACACTAACACAAGTGCGAAAAGTGGTTTTTCAACACTATCACAAGTGCAAAAAGTGTTTTTTCCACACTAATACAAGTGCAAAAGTGGTTTCCTGCACCAACACAAGTGCGAAAAGTGGTTTTTCAACACTAACACAAGCGCGAAAAGTGGTTTTTCAACACTAACACAAGTGCGAAAAGTGTTTTTTCCACACTAATACAAGTGCAAAAGTGGTTTCCTGCAACAACACAAGTGCGAAAAGTGGTTTTTCAACACTAACACAAGTGCGAAAAGTGGTTTTTCAACACTATCACAAGTGCAAAAAGTGTTTTTTCCACACTAATACAAGTGCAAAAGTGGTTTCCTGCACCAACACAACTGCGAAAATTGGTTTTTCAACACTAACACAAGTGCGAAAAGTGGTTTTTCAACACTATCACAAGTGCAAAAAGTGTTTTTTCCACACTAATACAAGTACAAAAGTGGTTTCCTGCACCAACACAAGTGCGAAAAGTGGTTTTTCAACACTAACACAAGTGCGAAAAGTGGTTTTTCAACACTAACACAAGTGCGAAAAGTGTTTTTTCCACACTAATACAAGTGCAAAAGTGGTTTCCTGCACCAACACAAGTGCGAAAAGTGGTTTTTCAACACTAACACAAGTGTGAAAAGTGGATTTTCAACACTATCACAAGTGCAAAAAGTGTTTTTTACACACTAATACAAGTGCAAAAGTGGATTCCTGCACCAACACAAGTGCGAAAAGTGGTTTTTCAACACTAACACAAGTGCGAAAAGTGGTTTTTCAACACTAACACAAGTGCGAAAAGTGGTTTTTCCACACTAATACAAGTGCAAAAGTGGTTTCCTGCACCAACACAAGTGCAAAAAGTGGTTTTTCAACACTAACACAGGTGCAAAAAGTGGTTTTTCAGCACTATCACAAGTGCAAAAAGTGTTTTTTCCACACTAACACAAGTGCGAAAAGTGGTTTTTCAACACTAACAGAAGTGCGAAAAGTGGTTTTTCAACACTAACACAAGTGCGAAAAGTGGTTTTTCAACACTAACACAAGTGCGAAAAGTGGTTTTTCAACACTAATACAAGTGCAAAAGTGGTTTCCTGCACCAACACAAGTGCGAAAAGTGGTTTCCTGCACAACACAAGTGCGAAAAGTGGTTTTTCAACACTATCACAAGTGCAAAAAGTGTTTTTTCCACACTAATACAAGTGCAAAAGTGGTTTCCTGCACCAACACAAGTGTGAAAAGTGATTTTTCAACACTAACACAAGTGCGAAAAGTGGTTTTTCAACACTAACACAAGTGCAAAAAGTGGTTTTTCAACACTATCACAAGTGCAAAAAGTGTTTTTTCCACACTAATACAAGTGCAAAAGTGGATTCCTGCACCAACACAAGTGCGAAAAGTGGTTTTTCAACACTAACACAAGTGCGAAAAGTGGTTTTTCAACACTAACACAAGTGCGAAAAGTGGTTTTTCCACACTAATACAAGTGCAAAAGTGGTTTCCTGCACCAACACAAGTGCGAAAAGTGGTTTTTCAACACTAACACAGGTGCAAAAAGTGGTTTTTCAGCACTATCACAAGTGCAAAAAGTGTTTTTTCCACACTAACACAAGTGCGAAAAGTGGTTTTTCAACACTAACAGAAGTGCGAAAAGTGGTTTTTCAACACTAACACAAGTGCGAAAAGTGGTTTTTCAACACTAACACAAGTGCGAAAAGTGGTTTTTCAACACTAATACAAGTGCAAAAGTGGTTTCCTGCACCAACACAAGTGCGAAAAGTGGTTTCCTGCACAACACAAGTGCGAAAAGTGGTTTTTCAACACTATCACAAGTGCAAAAAGTGTTTTTTCCACACTAATACAAGTGCAAAATTGGTTTCCTGCACCAACACAAGTGTGAAAAGTGATTTTTCAACACTAACACAAGTGCGAAAAGTGGTTTTTCAACACTAACACAAGTGCAAAAAGTGGTTTTTCAACACTATCACAAGTGCAAAAAGTGTTTTTTCCACACTAATACAAGTGCAAAAGTGGTTTCCTGCACCAACACAAATGCGAAAAGTGGTTTTTCAACACGAATACAAGTGCGAAAAGTGGTTTTTCAACACTATCACAAGTGCAAAAAGTGTTTTTTCCACACTAATACAAGTGCAAAAGTGGTTTCCTGCACCAACACAAGTGCGAAAAGTGGTTTTTCAACACTAACACAAGTGCGAAAAGTGGTTTTTCAACACTAACACAAGTGCGAAAAGTGGTTTTTCAACACTATCACAAGTGCAAAAAGTGTTTTTTCCACACTAATACAAGTGCAAAAGTGGTTTCCTGCACCAACACAAGTGTGAAAAGTGGTTTTTCAACACTAACACAAGTGCGAAAAGTGGTTTTTCAACACTAACACAAGTGCGAAAAGTGGTTTTTCCACACTAATACAAGTGCAAAAGTGGTTTCCTGCACCAACACAAGTGCGAAAAGTGATTTTTCAACACTAACACCAGTGCGAAAAGTGCTTTTTCAACACTATCACAAGTGCAAAAAGTGTTTTTTCCACACTAATACAAGTGCAAAAGTGGTTTCCTGCACCAACACAAGTGCGAAAAGTGGTTTTTCAACACTAACACAAGTGCGAAAAGTGGTTTTTCAACACTAACACAAGTGCGAAAAGTGGTTTTTCAACACTAACACAAGTGCGAAAAGTGTTTTTTCCACACTAATACAAGTGCAGAAGTGGTTTCCTGCACCAACACAAGTGCGAAAAGTGGTTTTTCAACACTAACACAAGTGCGAAAAGTGGTTTTTCAACACTATCACAAGTGCAAAAAGTGTTTTTTCCACACTAATACAAGTGCAAAAGTGGTTTCCTGCACCAACACAAGTGCGAAAAGTGTTTTTGCAACACTAACACAAGTGCGAAAAGTGGTTTTTCAACACTAACACAAGTGCAAAAAGTGTTTTTTCCACACTAATACAAGTGCAGAAGTGGTTTCCTGCACCAACACAAGTGCGAAAAGTGGTTTTTCAACACTAACACAAGTGCGAAAAGTGGTTTTTCAACACTATCACAAGTGCAAAAAGTGTTTTTTCCACACTAATACAAGTGCAAAAGTGGTTTCCTGCACCAACACAAGTGCGAAAAGTGGTTTTTCAACACTAACACAAGTGCGAAAAGTGGTTTTTCAACACTATCACAAGTGCAAAAAGTGTTTTTTCCACACTAATACAAGTGCAAAAGTGGTTTCCTGCACCAACACAAGTGCGAAAAGTGGTTTTTCAACACTAACACAAGTGCGAAAAGTGTTTTTTCCACACTAATACAAGTGCAGAAGTGGTTTCCTGCACCAACACAAGTGCGAAAAGTGGTTTTTCAACACTAACACAAGTGCGAAAAGTGGTTTTTCAAGACTATCACAAGTGCAAAAAGTGTTTTTTCCACACTAATACAAGTGCAAAAGTGGTTTCCTGCACCAACACAAGTGCGAAAAGTGTTTTTTCAACACTAACACAAGTGCGAAAAGTGGTTTTTCAACACTAACACAAGTGCGAAAAGTGTTTTTTCCACACTAATACAAGTGCAGAAGTGGTTTCCTGCACCAACACAAGTGCGAAAAGTGGTTTTTCAACACTAACACAAGTGCGAAAAGTGGTTTTTCAACACTATCACAAGTGCAAAAAGTGTTTTTTCCACACTAATACAAGTGCAAAAGTGGTTTCCTGCACCAACACAAGTGCGAAAAGTGGTTTTTCAACACTAACACAAGTGCGAAAAGTGGTTTTTCAACACTATCACAAGTGCAAAAAGTGTTTTTTCCACACTAATACAAGTGCAAAAGTGGTTTCCTGTACCAACACAAGTGCGAAAAGTGGTTTTTCAACACTAACACAAGTGCGAAAAGTGGTTTTTCAACACTAACACAAGTGCGAAAAGTGGTTTTTCAACACTAACTCAAGTGCGAAAAGTGTTTTTTCCACACTAGTACAAGTGCAAAAGTGGTTTCCTGCACCAACACAACTGCGAAAAGTGGTTTTTCAACACTATCACAAGTGCAAAAAGTGTTTTTTCCACACTAATACAAGTGCAAAAGTGGTTTCCTGCACCAACACAAGTGTGAAAAGTGGTTTTTCAACACTAACACAAGTGCGAAAAGTGGTTTTTCAACACTATCACAAGTGCAAAAAGTGTTTTTTCCACACTAATACAAGTGCAAAAGTGGTTTCCTGCACCAACACAAGTGCGAAAAGTGGTTTTTCAACACTAACACAAGTGCGAAAAGTGGTTTTTCAACACTAACACAAGTGCGAAAAGTGGTTTTTCAACACTAACACAAGTGCGAAAAGTGTTTTTTCCACACTAATACAAGTGCAGAAGTGGTTTCCTGCACCAACACAAGTGCGAAAAGTGGTTTTTCAACACTAACACAAGTGCGAAAAGTGGTTTTTCAACACTATCACAAGTGCAAAAAGTGTTTTTTCCACACTAATACAAGTGCAAAAGTGGTTTCCTGCACCAACACAAGTGCGAAAAGTGTTTTTTCAACACTAACACAAGTGCGAAAAGTGGTTTTTCAACACTAACACAAGTGCGAAAAGTGTTTTTTACACACTAATACAAGTGCAGAAGTGGTTTCCTGCACCAACACAAGTGCGAAAAGTGGTTTTTCAACACTAACACAAGTGCGAAAAGTGGTTTTTCAACACTATCACAAGTGCAAAAAGTGTTTTTTCCACACTAATACAAGTGCAAAAGTGGTTTCCTGCACCAACACAAGTGCGAAAAGTGTTTTTTCAACACTAACACAAGTGCAAAAAGTGGTTTTTCAACACTAACACAAGTGAGAAAAGTGTTTTTTCCACAGTAATACAAGTGCAAAAGTGGTTTCCTGCACAACACAAGTGCGAAAAGTGATTTTTCAACACTAACACAAGTGCGAAAAGTGGTTTTTCAACACTATCACAAGTGCAAAAAGTGTTTTTTCCACACTAATACAAGTGCAAAAGTGGTTTCCTGCACCAACACAAGTGTGAAAAGTGGTTTTTCAACACTAACACAAATGCAAAAAGTGTTTTTTCCACACTAATACAAGTGCAAAAGTGGTTTCCTGCACCAACAAAAGTGCGAAAAGTGGTTTTTCAACACTAACACAAGTGCAAAAAGTGGTTTTTCAACACTATCACAAGTGCAAAAAGTGTTTTTTCCACACTAATACAAGTGCAAAAGTAGTTTCCTGCACAAACACAAGGGCGAAAAGTGGTTTTTCAACACTAACACAAGTGCGAAAAGTAGTTTTTCAACACTAACGCAAGTGCGAAAAGTGGTTTTCCACACTAATACAAGTGCAAAAGTGGTTTCCTGCACCAACACAAGTGCGAAAAGTGGTTTTTCAACACTAACACAGGTGCAAAAAGTGGTTTTTCAGCACTATCACAAGTGCAAAAAGTGTTTTTTCCACACTAACACAAGTGCGAAAAGTGGTTTTTCAACACTAACAGAAGTGCGAAAAGTGGTTTTTCAACACTAACACAAGTGCGAAAAGTGGTTTTTCAACACTAACACAAGTGCGAAAAGTGGTTTTTCAACACTAATACAAGTGCAAAAGTGGTTTCCTGCACCAACACAAGTGCGAAAAGTGGTTTCCTGCACAACACAAGTGCGAAAAGTGGTTTTTCAACACTATCACAAGTGCAAAAAGTGTTTTTTCCACACTAATACAAGTGCAAAAGTGGTTTCCTGCACCAACACAAGTGTGAAAAGTGATTTTTCAACACTAACACAAGTGCGAAAAGTGGTTTTTCAACACTAACACAAGTGCAAAAAGTGGTTTTTCAACACTATCACAAGTGCAAAAAGTGTTTTTTCCACACTAATACAAGTGCAAAAGTGGTTTCCTGCACCAACACAAATGCGAAAAGTGGTTTTTCAACACGAATACAAGTGCGAAAAGTGGTTTTTCAACACTATCACAAGTGCAAAAAGTGTTTTTTCCACACTAATACAAGTGCAAAAGTGGTTTCCTGCACCAACACAAGTGCGAAAAGTGGTTTTTCAACACTAACACAAGTGCGAAAAGTGGTTTTTCAACACTAACACAAGTGCGAAAAGTGGTTTTTCAACACTATCACAAGTGCAAAAAGTGTTTTTTCCACACTAATACAAGTGCAAAAGTGGTTTCCTGCACCAACACAAGTGTGAAAATGGTTTTTCAACACTAACACAAGTGCGAAAAGTGGTTTTTCAACACTAACACAAGTGCGAAAAGTGGTTTTTCCACACTAATACAAGTGCAAAAGTGGTTTCCTGCACCAACACAAGTGCGAAAAGTGATTTTTCAACACTAACACCAGTGCGAAAAGTGCTTTTTCAACACTATCACAAGTGCAAAAAGTGTTTTTTCCACACTAATACAAGTGCAAAAGTGGTTTCCTGCACCAACACAAGTGCGAAAAGTGGTTTTTCAACACTAACACAAGTGCGAAAAGTGGTTTTTCAACACTAACACAAGTGCGAAAAGTGGTTTTTCAACACTAACACAAGTGCGAAAAGTGTTTTTTCCACACTAATACAAGTGCAGAAGTGGTTTCCTGCACCAACACAAGTGCGAAAAGTGGTTTTTCAACACTAACACAAGTGCGAAAAGTGGTTTTTCAACACTATCACAAGTGCAAAAAGTGTTTTTTCCACACTAATACAAGTGCAAAAGTGGTTTCCTGCACCAACACAAGTGCGAAAAGTGTTTTTGCAACACTAACACAAGTGCGAAAAGTGGTTTTTCAACACTAACACAAGTGCAAAAAGTGTTTTTTCCACACTAATACAAGTGCAGAAGTGGTTTCCTGCACCAACACAAGTGCGAAAAGTGGTTTTTCAACACTAACACAAGTGCGAAAAGTGGTTTTTCAACACTATCACAAGTGCAAAAAGTGTTTTTTCCACACTAATACAAGTGCAAAAGTGGTTTCCTGCACCAACACAAGTGCGAAAAGTGGTTTTTCAACACTAACACAAGTGCGAAAAGTGGTTTTTCAACACTATCACAAGTGCAAAAAGTGTTTTTTCCACACTAATACAAGTGCAAAAGTGGTTTCCTGCACCAACACAAGTGCGAAAAGTGGTTTTTCAACACTAACACAAGTGCGAAAAGTGTTTTTTCCACACTAATACAAGTGCAGAAGTGGTTTCCTGCACCAACACAAGTGCGAAAAGTGGTTTTTCAACACTAACACAAGTGCGAAAAGTGGTTTTTCAACACTATCACAAGTGCAAAAAGTGTTTTTTCCACACTAATACAAGTGCAAAAGTGGTTTCCTGCACCAACACAAGTGTGAAAAGTGTTTTTTCAACACTAACACAAGTGCGAAAAGTGGTTTTTCAACACTAACACAAGTGCGAAAAGTGTTTTTTCCACACTAATACAAGTGCAGAAGTGGTTTCCTGCACCAACACAAGTGCGAAAAGTGGTTTTTCAACACTAACACAAGTGCGAAAAGTGGTTTTTCAACACTATCACAAGTGCAAAAAGTGTTTTTTCCACACTAATACAAGTGCAAAAGTGGTTTCCTGCACCAACACAAGTGCGAAAAGTGGTTTTTCAACACTAACACAAGTGCGAAAAGTGGTTTTTCAACACTATCACAAGTGCAAAAAGTGTTTTTTCCACACTAATACAAGTGCAAAAGTGGTTTCCTGTACCAACACAAGTGCGAAAAGTGGTTTTTCAACACTAACACAAGTGCGAAAAGTGGTTTTTCAACACTAACACAAGTGCGAAAAGTGGTTTTTCAACACTAACTCAAGTGCGAAAAGTGTTTTTTCCACACTAGTACAAGTGCAAAAGTGGTTTCCTGCACCAACACAACTGCGAAAATTGGTTTTTCAACACTAACACAAGTGCGAAAAGTGGTTTTTCAACACTATCACAAGTGCAAAAAGTGTTTTTTCCACACTAATACAAGTGCAAAAGTGGTTTCCTGCACCAACACAAGTGCGAAAAGTGGTTTTTCAACACTAACACAAGTGCGAAAAGTGGTTTTTCAACACTAACACAAGTGCGAAAAGTGGTTTTTCAACACTATCACAAGTGCAAAAAGTGTTTTTTCCACACTAATACAAGTGCAAAAGTGGTTTCCTGCACCAACACAAGTGTGAAAAGTGGTTTTTCAACACTAACACAAGTGCGAAAAGTGGTTTTTCAACACTATCACAAGTGCAAAAAGTGTTTTTTCCACACTAATACAAGTGCAAAAGTGGTTTCCTGCACCAACACAAGTGCGAAAAGTGGTTTTCAACACTAACACAAGTGCGAAAAGTGGTTTTTCAACACTAACACAAGTGCGAAAAGTGGTTTTTCAACACTAACACAAGTGCGAAAAGTGTTTTTTCCACACTAATACAAGTGCAGAAGTGGTTTCCTGCACCAACACAAGTGCGAAAAGTGGTTTTTCAACACTAACACAAGTGCGAAAAGTGGTTTTTCAACACTATCACAAGTGCAAAAAGTGTTTTTTCCACACTAATACAAGTGCAAAAGTGGTTTCCTGCACCAACACAAGTGCGAAAAGTGTTTTTTCAACACTAACACAAGTGCGAAAAGTGGTTTTTCAACACTAACACAAGTGCGAAAAGTGTTTTTTACACACTAATACAAGTGCAGAAGTGGTTTCCTGCACCAACACAAGTGCGAAAAGTGGTTTTTCAACACTAACACAAGTGCGAAAAGTGGTTTTTCAACACTATCACAAGTGCAAAAAGTGTTTTTTTCCACACTAATACAAGTGCAAAAGTGGTTTCCTGCACCAACACAAGTGCGAAAAGTGTTTTTTCAACACTAACACAAGTGCAAAAAGTGGTTTTTTCAACACTAACACAAGTGAGAAAAGTGTTTTTTCCACAGTAATACAAGTGCAAAAGTGGTTTCCTGCACAACACAAGTGCGAAAAGTGATTTTTCAACACTAACACAAGTGCGAAAAGTGGTTTTTCAACACTATCACAAGTGCAAAAAGTGTTTTTTCCACACTAATACAAGTGCAAAAGTGGTTTCCTGCACCAACACAAGTGTGAAAAGTGGTTTTTCAACACTAACACAAATGCAAAAAGTGTTTTTTCCACACTAATACAAGTGCAAAAGTGGTTTCCTGCACCAACAAAAGTGCGAAAAGTGGTTTTTCAACACTAACACAAGTGCAAAAAGTGGTTTTTCAACACTATCACAAGTGCAAAAAGTGTTTTTTCCACACTAATACAAGTGCAAAAGTAGTTTCCTGCACAAACACAAGGGCGAAAAGTGGTTTTTCAACACTAACACAAGTGCGAAAAGTAGTTTTTCAACACTAACGCAAGTGCGAAAAGTGGTTTTCCACACTAATACAAGTGCAAAAGTGGTTTCCTGCACCAACACAAGTGCGAAAAGTGGTTTTTCAACACTAACACAGGTGCAAAAAGTGGTTTTTCAGCACTATCACAAGTGCAAAAAGTGTTTTTTCCACACTAACACAAGTGCGAAAAGTGGTTTTTCAACACTAACAGAAGTGCGAAAAGTGGTTTTTCAACACTAACACAAGTGCGAAAAGTGGTTTTTCAACACTAACACAAGTGCGAAAAGTGGTTTTTCAACACTAATACAAGTGCAAAAGTGGTTTCCTGCACCAACACAAGTGCGAAAAGTGGTTTCCTGCACAACACAAGTGCGAAAAGTGGTTTTTCAACACTATCACAAGTGCAAAAAGTGTTTTTTCCACACTAATACAAGTGCAAAAGTGGTTTCCTGCACCAACACAAGTGTGAAAAGTGATTTTTCAACACTAACACAAGTGCGAAAAGTGGTTTTTCAACACTAACACAAGTGCAAAAAGTGGTTTTTCAACACTATCACAAGTGCAAAAAGTGTTTTTTCCACACTAATACAAGTGCAAAAGTTGTTTCCTGCACCAACACAAGTGCGAAAAGTGGTTTTTCAACACTAACACAAGTGCAAAAAGTGGTTTTTCAACACTAACACAAGTGCGAAAAGTGGTTTTCCACACTAATACAAGTGCAAAAGTGGTTTCCTGCACCAACACAAGTGCGAAAAGTGGTTTTCAACACTAACAGAAGTGCGAAAAGTGGTTTTTCAACACTAACACAAGTGCGAAAAGTGGTTTTTCAACACTAACACAAGTGTGAAAAGTGATTTTTCAACACTAACACAAGTGCAAAAAGTGGTTTTCCACACTAATGCAAGTGCAAAAGTGGTTTGCTGCACCAACACAGGTGCGAAAAGTGGTTTTTCAACACTAACACAAGTGCGAAAAGTGGTTTTTCAACACTATCACAAGTGCAAAAAGTGGCTTTTCCACACTAATACATGTGCAAAAGTGGTTTCCTGCACCAACACAAGTGCGAAAAGTGGTTTATCAACACTAATACAAGTGCGAAAAGTGGTTTTTCAACACTAACACAAGTGTGAAAAGTGGTTTTTCCACACTAATACAAGTGCAAAAGTGGTTTCCTGCACCAACACAAGTGTGAAAAGTGGTTTTTCAACACTAACACAAGTGTGAAAAGTGGTTTTTCCACACTAATACAAGTGCAAAAGTGGTTTCCTGCACTAACACAAGTGCGAAAAGTGGTTTTTCAACACTAACACAAGTGTGAAAAGTGGTTTTTCCACACTAATACAAGTGCAAAACTGGTTTCCTGCACCAACACAAGTGCA